>NW_023415876.1:0-21267 GCF_013373865.1 Monomorium pharaonis | reverse complement strand
CGAACGATGAGTAAGCAAGGAGCACGAAAGGCAATACTAGTACATTTTCGAGGTGCGATTATTGTTTATACTAAATTGCAACTCAAATTTTTGGCTACAAATTTTGGGCTCAATAATAGATATAAATGATGGTATCTTAAATGCTATATCAGGAATAAGAATGAAAACAAATAATTAAAGCATAATGAATTAACATTACATTAGAATGTTACTCCTAATTACACATTATAATATTTGTATTTGTGATACAAAAAATATTTTTTATCATACGACTTAAAAAGATTCACTTTTTTTTTCTTAAAAAAAAAAAAGAAATATATAGAAATAGTCTGACGCTTGCGTTATTGCTAAAAATATTGCAGCTAATATTTTTAAGGCCAACGATTTTTTCCCACGGTACTTATACAAACTGGATACATAGATCGGCCTGCCTCTGAACATGTTAATCATTTCAATGTAATGCCGCGAGTTCGCCGAGGGTTTTAGATTGGCGAGGAAAATCCGTAGATTGGTTAACGAGGCTCAAAGTACGAACTCGGCGAAATTGGCTCGATTAAAACCCATGGGGCAGCTGCCCCGAGGATTGTGCCCCGTCATGTGATTGGTCCCTTCTCCCGGGTCCTTTCTTCGATCTCCTCCATTTCGAGATGCATCGATACTCGACCATCATTAATCATGCACTTTTGTACACACTCGTCGATGGGACTCCCTGCGAGGGACATCCGAGACGCAACAAAAATGAATCTCGGAGATCGAGACTGGGCCTGAACGGCGATCGAGGCCAGATGTTATTAACTTATATAAAATAAACATAAACGAAAGCGCCGCGCGCGCAGGGCGCTCCGTTGTGGAAGCATCGGAACATTAATCGTTCGACTTTTAGAAGGATGGTAGCGATATTATGATTACTTGGCGCAAAATTTTTATTATATTTTAATCGTAAACGCATTGTAAAATTAAATAACGAATCAAACATGCACGTTAACGAATAAAATTAATTTCAAAATTGACTCCTGTGACTCTTCCGTAAAAGTATTTAATGTCTATTACACACACTTTACATTTTTCAAAGTATCATCTGCTCTTTTTAATCAAATAAATACACAGAAACAGTTGTAAATATAATTTTCTTTAATATCGTTTTCGAGATTAAAGGTAAGATTAATAGCAAAATATTAAATATCCAATCGAGACGAAACTTCTACCCGTATGTTCGCATCGTGTATTTGATTTGCATTTAAAGTGAAACCCGCATATATTCTCTTTTGTTTGTGTAAGTAGATAATGAAAAGAGGAAAGTATGTTGTAATAGATCTATTTTGTTTCAAAAAAACTACATATTTAATCAAAATACTGTGAAATATTAAATATATAATTGCATTATATATCGATTATTCAAGCTTTGCACCAGGAAGGGAAAACAATTAAATAAGTGTTAAACTTGCACAATAATAGGACGTGTATTCTCGATTTCAGGATATGGACCTCATAGAGGTTCTTTGGAAGCAAGATGTGGATCTGGGATTCACGCCGGTGGAACCGGCTACGACACCGACCAAAAAGCCGTCTACATCGGAAAAAGAATCAGCGGATGAAATCGAGAAGCTGAAAGCTTTGGAAGCTATTAACGCTACTTATCAGAAGGTATGGAAAAGCCATTTTACTTTCTTTCCGATTAGTATCTTACGTCATTTGCATTATTCATCTTTTTCGAAATCACACGATTGCGCGATTTTGTATTGTTTCGAGTTCCCGATCGCAGCGCTTAATGAGCGATTGTCTCTCGAGAATGCGCCGCTTTCTGCTTTCACGCATGTTAGAAGGAAGCGTTTGCTTCCTCGGACTCAATTTAAACGTTCGTTTCTCCATATGCCAACGGGGCCCATTGATGTCTTCCTGTGTCACCCGGACGATTATCGAAGATAGAAAGCTTCGGACGTGCACCTGTACGTTAAAGAATACCTCGCGACGTCGCGCGTTTTCCGTTCTGCCTCTCGGTAATCATCGACCAATTGGATTGTGCGAATAGGAAGCAGCATTCCCTGCGACGTTTCAGAAGAAAAAGACTTCCAGATTTGTCTTCCGGGCATTTATGCACATGTTGAAGAGCATTTCAAGATTATTATTCGTATTTTTTTAAATTTGTTTTATTTATTTTTTCTTAAACATATCAAGAAATTAGTTTATAGTGATTAGTTTAAGAAAAATATATTTTTTTCGGCATTTCAACAAGAATATTAGCTAATCGAGACGCTTAGAATATAAACATCAATGAGATACTCTCGATATTTTGTCTGAATAGATTCATATCGATTTATAAAATAGATCATGATGCTGCAAACAAACGTGACACCACTAGCTCGATCAACAGTGGAATTCGGCGCTCGGGGTGGTTATCTGAGAGATAACTTATCTTCTTGTCATCTCTTCATCGTGTACTGCCGCATAAAGCTTATTCGAGGCACCCGTCTTGAAATGTCAACATACCGCGAGTCTTTCGCAAATTTTATTTTTTTGTTTCGAAAAATTTTATTACGTTCTCTTATTTTGATTCTTTAGCACGTGCACTCTCATAATCGCTCGTGGATGATCGATCTCGATCGATCGGAGACACTAAGCCGTCCCAAATACGTAGCGATTACGTTCGGTAGACCTAAAGAGAGATTAGGAACCATCCCATCCTTGAATATGATCTCGGCCGATATTCCAAGCCTTGTTCGTATCGGCCATCTATCTTGTCTTTCTCAAGTTATATGCACATCTAGATAGCCTTTGCCTCTCACGGTGTATTGTGTCTTTGTCCCACGAAGCGGCATCTCTTCATGCGGCGACGAAGATGCAGTTTCTTCCGTAGTTTCTAAATATTTTTTATTTATTTATAGGAGAGATTGATTGACCAATATTTTGCTATTAGAGACAGAGATCGTGAATTATGTCACTGCTTCTAATACTATTGAAGAATAATTACTTTTTCTTTTACTTTCCTGGAGAATTGACCGAGCTTTTACTATTAAAATATTTTAAATAATATATAATTGAAGTTAACAGAACATTATGTTATTATCATCATCACACATATATTCATCATCAATTAAAGAAAATCCTTTCTAATTGTAATAAAAAAACTCAACTATCTTCTATAAATTTATTTTAATTTTTCAATCGTGAATGTAATCCGAAGCTATGAAAAATGCAGGCTCTTTAGGTGATTGGATCCCAGTTGATTCTCCTTGTACGAGTTAAGTTTTTTCGGTACTGACGATTTTTCTTTGCTTGTGGCGCGTTTCGGTGGATGGACACGAGGCGCGTTTAAGTATCCGGCAGATTCGAGCCTCAGCCATACGATGGTCACCGACAATGACGTTGCATCGACGTTCTGGGCGGGTAGCCCATCAGACTTCTCGACGTTCTTCGTCTCCCTCTCTGTCTCGTCCGCTCTCTTCGTCCGCTTCGTCCGCTTCTCCGTTTCTCTCTTCTTCTCACGACCTTCGGTAGTCGACGTACCTTCTTTCTTTATTTCTTTCTCGACGTCGCTATGCGCCGCTTCGTCTCCGTCGGCCTCTTCCTCCGCGAAGATCGCATTGTTCCAGCGGGTTCTATCTTTGTGAGGGCTCGCCGCCGCCTTCGAGAGCCCAATAACACGGGGAAGACCCTCGATCCCGATCGAAAGCCGACACATCGATCCGAGACGCGATCCGCGAACAGCTGAGAACAAAGAAGAGTCCAGTCTCTCGGCTTCTCCCTCTCTATCTTACATTGCGACAGATTATTGACAAGCATTGTTCCAACGTCTGGCCACAGAATTGTTTTAACTAAAGAGACAAGCAATGATTCGAAATTGGTATGGCGCTGTCAGAAATGATAAGGAGAAAATCTGTCTACGTGTATATTCTTTTAAGTCGCGCGTTATTCTTACTTTTTCGTATTTTAAATTGATACAATTCTGACGAGAATTTCAAATGTTGAACATTACTGATGCAATATTCACATTTTGAGTTTTTGTGCTTTCTTTGGAAGAACAATTGAAGTTAGATACTAAGGCATAACTTTATGAGGACTTACAACCATCAGTTTAAGGTGAACAGTGCAATGGAAACATTATAAATGTTCGTGCTACGTAGAATATTTGTCAATATGTCGTGCTATTCGAGAACGACGTGGATGTCACTAGGAAGAAGCTAGGCAAGTGAATTGCTGTAAAGCACGTTGCATGTTTCTGTTGTACAATTATCTCAAGCCGCCGTGACTGGCAGAAATTTTTAATCCAGAGCCAAGATTTAAATGATCAGTGCACGTCGCGGCGACAGGCTCCATTAGAGCGACTCCGTCTCGCTGCGAAACGGGAATGAATTATGGAGGCGTTTAGAGGAACGTCAATCTAGAAAGTAGGAAAGAGGAAGTTCGATCGAGCGATTCAGGATGGAAAGCATTCGTCGCGAAGACAACAAATTTTTCTATGCTTAACAGACGTGGCCACGCGATTCCCCTCGCATACACGTCCGTTTATTTTCTGTACATGTGTCTTGGCCACGCAAAAACATTATCAATTAAAAAAATCCAAGATGCGATTACATTTAGAAAAGCAACAGCAACAGAAAAAAAAAGGTATCGATGTTTCTGTACAAATACTCGGCTTGATATCTTGATCGTCATTCGCTTTGTATGTATGGAGATGCTCTCGATACGTCGCCGCGTATCACTAGATCGCATGTATCACTGCGCGTTTCATCAGTCTGCGATGATGCGTAATTACTGGGCGAAGACGCATGCAAACAAACACGCGATACAAAGCCCGATCAATTTCCGCTTACAGAATCGCTTATTCCGCCGAGTTGTTTCAACGCGGATGCGTATCGCGCAAGATGAATCGCTACAAGGCACCTTTATTCCCGATCGTAGGAGATCGCTTTCTCGAGCTGTCGTGACCGACGCGAATTTTTAATTCATCGACGTGATTCAAATGAAGCGAGTTCTCCTAGGCGACGGGCTCCATTAGGGCGACTCTCCGTCTCGGTGCCAGGAGCCCGAAGACGGCGGCTCGTCGGGAGAAACGCGGCGAGAAGAGGGTCGATCAGTGCGATGTAGAAGGAGGATCTCGACGAAAACAACAGATCCTCTCCTCCCCGTCCTCCATCCTCGTCGAACGTATTCATAAAACCATCAAAATGGCTAGCGTTCATTTGTTCCTGCGATGTATCCGTGAAGCTGGCGGCGGGGTTTGGTAAAATGATAGATGTACGCAGCATCCCCCTCGGTACGAGAGGCGCCATCGACGGACGTATCGGGGCGGAAGAGAGAGAGAGAGAGCGAGAGAAAGAGAGAGACGGGACCAAAAAGTATAAGAGAGAGAGAGAGAACGATGTCGATCTATGAGGCGTTTCTTGCGAGAGAGAGAGAGAAAGAGAGATGGCGGATAAAGAGAGAGAGGGGACTTCGCGAGCCAGAGAGATTGGAGCACCGCTGGGAGGGGTATTCCGAGGGATGTATTGATGGTCCTGGAAATTGAAAACGCGCCCGGCCAGCCGAAGTGGGTTTGGCTTCCTTCTCTTGTCCCAATTGTTTCCGTCGGCTGGAATTTCAAAGCAAAATGGCGCTCGCGTACGATGACATCAATAATATAGGTTGTCGCTTTTAACTTCTGCCATAGCTACCTTTTTGGCAACTTACTCATCTTATTTTTCACGTAGCGTTTTTTCCATTATCAATAGTATTTTTTTATTTTAACGATCAGCAATAAAAAAACACTGTATGTTTTCTTCTATAAAATTGTTCAGAATATTTTATATTAATTCTTATCAAAAGAAATATTTTTCAACATTAAAATTCTTATTCTTTAAGTATATACTTTCGTTGTCGAGGTAAATTCAGAACTACGTGTCACAAAACGTGAAACGTGTGTCTCGCGTTACATACGATTCGAGCGTGACTCGCGCCATACCTTCGGCGACCGCGATACCATATTGAATTCATATTTACTCGCGGCGATCAAGGCTGATTTGAATTATGCTTTCTATCCACGCTGGTCCTTGTAAGGCGGTTGATCGGGGCAGACAGTCGTAACAGTTCGTAAACGTTAATTGAGAGCTATGCCAGCCATGCAAGTCCGTATCGCTGACAGGACCTCCATTGTCACATCGAGGGGTTGCGTCGTCAAGCGGGACCGACGTTTCCTTCGAGAGTCGAAAGAGATGACGTTGTGGGCCCAAAATAAGGCGCACGGTTATACGCGCGTTCGTGACTCTTCAAAAAATATTTTAGGATCGTCTTTAAGAACTGCAGGACCTTGTAAAGCTTATCGAAAAAATTTCAAATTTTCTTAAATATTATGCAAAATATTTTTCCAAGCTTAGAGGAGACATACATTAATTCTTCATTGCTCTCGTCTGATGTAAACACTTACTTTACATTTGATTTCACGTAGATATGATATAAAAGTTGATTCTAAAATTTTCAGACTTTTGCTTACACAATCTTCTATTTGTATAGTTATTTTTAACAATTTTGTTTAGTATAATTTTATTAAATATATGTGTTAAATTTGTTGAATGAGAGCAATGGAAGGAAAAAAATCTCTACAACGTGATAAACTACAACATCTGCTATTCGATCGGGAAAAAAGATTACCTTTTATTCACGATATTTCTAACAGTATGTAATAAAGTATTCCTTTTTGGCTCGCGTGAGTTCAACTTTAGGACGCTAGGATAGATTGAATTTTGTATTCATAACTCCGTAGAGCTCAGTGTAACGCACCACTCGACAACGATATATCATATCGTCGAATGAAAAAGTGACCGGAGCGTAGGCAGAAGGGTATGGAAGATTTGAGAGAGGTTGGCAAGGGAGAGCGGCGAGGAGCGAGAAAGAGAGAGAGAGAGAGAGAGAGAGGCAAATTTTGGCGAGGGAAGAAAGAGAGATAGAAAGCCGGTGGTTGTGGACGGCCGCTATCAGGGACTCGCTATGATTAATGATCGAGTACAATACTGTTTTCATTAAACTCATTTCATTGCAGCTCGCATGTACGGCCGCGCCACGGGCGACCTATGGCCCGGGGCATACGCCCGCCCTTGGGCCCTTTTTCATATCGGCGGTATAGGGTCGCTTGATTATGACGTCTCTATAAAACTCGACCTTGGTCGATTCGAATAGCGCTCGACTGAATTCGGCCATTGTTGCACGAGCTTCATCTCAAATTCGTCAGCAGTACGGATTCGTAATCATCTTTGTTGAAATTACGTTTTGTGTGATCGTGCACCGGGTACCGATCACATCTCTCTCTCTCTCTCTCTCTTTCTCTCTCTCTTCGAGAGCCAGGCTTCACGAGAGTCGGGTCCTTCACCTCTGCTTGACACCTCTCAGATGCGAGAACGTCGTTAATTACGGTCAGCGCTCATTACATCACAGCGTTACTCTTTCAGTCTAATTTTCTAGCTAATTTACTGGCTCCTCGTTACAGTTTATTAATTGATCACAATTATAATTAATACGCTAGATAAACTTTACTTTTGACGACGAGTCATATTTATTATAACATTTTTCATCTCGCAAGGCGTCTTTACTTTTTATGTGACTTTGTGTTTTTTGGGGATAATTATTGCAATAATATTGTATGTCCGTCATGTACGTATATATATTTTTGTTCGATCGGACCAATCGTTATTTTTAGGACGATGCCAAAGAGTCCGAGCCACAGGAAGATGATCCATGGGCAGGACTTCCCTACACCGTAGATCTTGAAACTGGTAAGCTTATTTGGATTGTTTATTTTTTTAAATACTTTCGAAATTCCTTAATAAAACGGAAGTTTTATTTATTAAAGGTGATATTAATCAGGCTATTTTGTAATCGAGATTATACGAGAAAATACAATTAATTTTTTTTACTTTGCCTGCGTTCGCGTAAGGCATCGCAATTTTTATCTTATGCGTTTATCAGAGACGATCGAAATCCCGTTTTCGGATACCAAAGAGTCAGTCGGCGCACATGCTGTGCGTGTTTCGCGTTAGTCCGTGTGCCGGCAAGAACAGCTAAATACATCTGGCGCTCGCGGCTCTTTACGTCGGAAGCGTATCGAATTAACGCGGCAATTTGTAAGAGCCAATCCGAACATTCACTATAGTCCAAGCTTGCCGCACCTGGCCGCACCTTTGCGAGGCTAATTAGCATAAACACGCCGACCGAATGCACTTCGCTGGCCATTCCTTTGGAAATACACCATACACCGTGAAATACCCTATCGCCATGCATCATGAAAAACATATAATTGAAGACGTGCGGTCTTAAATGCATTAAGCGCCAAATTATAAGTAGTTTAATTACATTGTAAAAATGCGAACTTTAATAATAACGAATAATCAAAACGAAAGTAATTAAAAATGGACTATTATAGTTTTTCATAGAAAGCACTTTTTCAGCGACCGAAGATTTATATTTATGCAATTAAATAATCAATTCGCTTGAAAATAAAGACCAGACGCAATGTATGATTAATAGACTTATCGTGCAAATGGAACGTACGTCACATACATATACAGGTATAACAGTTGGTAGCGGACGCGTTAATAGACCCGACTGCATCTCGTTCTCTCTTTTTTAAAATCGTTTCTTTGGCATTCTTGCCGCGCGCTTTCTGTCGCATAATGAAAAGGGAGGTAAGTACATTAACGGCGAGAAATGTTATGCGACACGAACCGCATGTGGGAGAATGTCGAGGACACTCGCGCGAATGTCGGCGAGAGAGATGGAGGGAGACTGTAACGAGCGCGCATGCAACGCGCCGTGGCGTCTACCTGCATACCAAGGTGCACTTTGTTCAGGTATATAACCACGGGTTTCCAGGCAGGCAGGTTCCAGTTCCGGACGACTCGAGGCTGGGGAGTGGCTTCAGGAACGCCCTCGCTCTACCTTCCTCCCTACCTCTCCTTCCAACCCCACCAGCCTGTCCAGCCCTTCTGTCGGGTGCGGTTCCCCTCCGTTCTCTTTCTCTCTATTTCTCTCTCTCTCTCTCTCTCTCTCTCTCTCTCTCTCTCTCTCTCTCTCTTTCTCTCTCTCTCTCTCTCTGCATTTAATTACTTTGCGCCCGACAGAATATACGCCTAGCTACGAGACACTCTACGTCGAGCGTGCTATCAACGGTTGACGAAGGGTCCGCTTGTTAAATTCTCCTTAGAAATTCATATATTGAGATCCTACTCATACGTGTAACTGTGAGGATTATCTTGACAATTGACAATTTTGAAATGTTTGAGAACCAGAGAAAATGTGAACGGTTGTCTTTATGTAGAATTTGGAAAGAATATCAGATATTCTAATAGTGAAGCGAATTCTTATTGAATAACTAGATTGCTTACGTTATTGTATTTTTTCTTTCATTTTTATTTAAAAAAGTTAAAAAAAGAAATTGTTTACATGTCATAGAGTTATACTTTGTTTTTGTATTTTCTTTAGCCGTAAGTACGAGATAAGCCGCATTTCAAAACTAATATTAGAGTGCAAGAGAGCGCTATAATTCAAAGTATTCGTTCGTTTACGACGACGAAATGAATTAATCGGACAGAGCGGTAATAACTTTTTGAGCAGAGAATGGACCAAGAAGAGCAGCAGAGCTCATTACGCGGTTATCTCGTCGTCGATCAATCGAGATATTCGGCGCATGGCGTGTATGATTAATGAGTTACTAGACTAATACATAAGAAATTCTTCCATCATCCTTATTCCGTAGGGCTTGATGGAAGAAAATGGTGGTCCGACATAACATAGAGCAAAAGAGCTACGTGATGCGTGCGCTGAAGTAGAAATGGCGAATTGATGACTAGAAATTAATTGTAAAGAGCTAAAGTAGTCGAAGCAAATCGCAATACGGGTCATAAAGTTCATATATATATACATATATATATATTTATACGGAATTGAAAAAAATATTTTCAGCTAATCTTCGTTGCAGTTATGCAGTCGTTTATCATATATTAATTTATTTGTTTGAGAAAGATGGACACGGAAAAATATGGATAAATGGACAGATAAATATAGTTAACACATTATTGCTACTCTCTTGATTTGTACAACGTGTCTCGTATTTTTGATTATCTTGTAATTTAATTTTTTCATGATAAATCCGCAAAAAATAAGAAAATTTCGTTTCTTAGTCAATATAATAAGTAATTTTGTTTCAATCTAAATTTAAGTTACAATTTAATATTTGAAGGTAAGAATATTTATTATTAAATTTGCAAAAAGTTGTAAAAAGTATCTATTTATTTTATCGTTGTATTTTCTATGAAGAAAAATCAGATCTTTGAATTTATCATAAAATTTATGTTAAAAAAATTTGTGCCGCTTATAACATAAACTGCATTAGTATTTGCATGAAAAATCATAATATATTTACAAAGCGAATTTCGTGCCAATCGCGATATTCGCGCGCGGAGTTGGTGGTTCGAAATGAAAAGAAAAGAGGAATAGATGAAAGGCGGCAGCGTATACGTTACCGCCGCAGCGCAAGGTGCTTGTACCAATTTGACGAAGCATGATGGATTATACGTCATATGTAAAAAATTTACATCCACGGAATAAATTATCATCGCATTGTCTCGAGCACGGACGTATTAGAGAGACGCACGGCATGTTCAACGTATCGCAAATGCGTTTGAATCTTTTATTCAACCAATTGTTGCATAATTATCAAAAATACTCCCGCACCACACGCGATCCGGCCAAGGCGAAATCTATTCCTAAACCGAATACCGATGATAGAATAGATTTTAATAATAATGTTCTTGCTCGATGATCGACTGTAATAAGCGTAACCCGACCGGTCTACTCGTGATACTTTTAAATTTATTATTACGATACGTCTATGCGAACGGAAAGGTACCAGTAATCGCGTAGCCGACTATTAGCACCTTCGCGATACTGAATAACCTTTATCGAGATCGACGAGAGATCGGTTTTCGTTACGCTCGGTGAGATTCAAGTCGTATAATGGGCGTTCAACCCGGACAACTCCGCCTTCTTAGATATGCCAGCGACATTATTATATCTGCAACTGCAGCTATACGACTGGAAGAGAATAAACTATATGAGATTATCACGCAAAATATAAAATCCGTAATCAAAACAATTTGCAGTGCTGATGTTTTGCATTCACCAGACATTGAGTAATGTTGCGCAAAAATGTTTATCAAAACATTATGGCTTTTTTCTATCTTTAAAATTAGCAAAAAAATAGTATTAATTTACTTTTTAAATTTTTTAAAAATAAATTTGCAATGGCATTGTTTGACATATTTATATTGACGATGTAATGCATTATTAACTGCAAATGTATTGATATTGTTTGTAAAATTAGATTTTTTAACTCTTGGCTCTAGTGGTATGTACTAGTGTCTTTAAAGTTTTATCACGTAGAACTGCATTTCGCCTAAGAACGAGCTATTTAAATTTTGCATTTTTACATTTTTTTAGCATGTTGTAATATAAATATAATTACACATAAATGTAAAAATTATTATAAAAAATTATTTACATAATAAAAGAGAAAACTTTCTTTTCTCCAAAAATTTATTATGGAAAATTTTGACATTACGCAGTATTACTTTTGTATGGCAATTATTGGAATACTTACTGGAATATTTACTCAATATAATTAAAAATCTCTGGTAATATTTATATTATACATAATATAACGCATAATTTTAAGCTTTTCGCGTTTTAATTAGAAAATAACTACTGATTGAAAAATATTATTGATTGACACTTACAGATGCGAGAAAAAATAATTAATGCCAATAAACAAATGTATTTAAACATGATGTAGCAATGTAAAATTGCATTTTAAAATAGAACTGGATATGAAATCCGTGAAATTTTGCGCCGTACTCTAAAACGAAGAAGCATTTATCTTGTAGCATAAAAGACAACGCAATTTCCTGAATATTTCGATGAATTAAAGGAACCGTATATCGATACGATGAATTGTAGAGGGACAGCGAAATTGGGATTGGGTGGGGACCTCTCGATAGGAACGCATGCGTAAGCGCATAAAACTGAACATCTGCCACGTGCGCGGGCGGCGCACAGTGCGTGGATTCGTGCGTCGACTAAAATCACGAGGGGGAAGAAGGCTAGAAAGCATGGCCGCATCCGCCATGCGCGGCCGCCCAGACGCAATCGACTAATTTTCTGTCAATTTCCAATTTCGGTATCAAAATTCGCTAAGGAATAGAAGTCATTAGAAGAACATGTAAGATAAGAGAGATCTTATCAAACTTCATTACATTATATTCATGAAGTTCAGAGGTAAAATGGATCAATCATCCCTATAGAGGTAAAATATAGCTTTTTTTTGCTATTCTCATTAAAAGTAGTGAACTCATTAAAAGTAGTACGCGAGTACTTATCCGAGAACTTTTTATCTTATATGATGAAAGCATTATCTCTTATTGTCATATAATTTGTCGTTTATTATAGAAAAATAAATTACAAAATAAATTATATTCAACCTTCCAAAAAATTATTTAGTTAAATTTTTATTATCTTAGACTACGTAAGATTTTGAAAGTTACCGAGATAATTTATTTTGATCATTAATTCGTGATGCATACGTGAAACGTGAAGTATTTCAGATTGGTCGATTTATTTTTTTTTAATTCCATAATCGCAAATTGTTTTACAATTATAATTACGATTATAATTGTAAAACTACGCTGTTATGATCGGATTAATAATAATATATAATCTTATATCGACAAATATAGAACACGAAAAGAATGAAAATGGAAAAAATGCAGTTAACAGTAAGAAATACACGCAATCGATAGACCGCGTTGTGTTAATTTCCGCTTCAATTCGTCAAGGATTGCCCTCCGGGGAGAAAAAATAATATCCAACTATCTCCACGCATGGCAATAGCCGTGACCAATTCCTGCCGAAGTGGATTTGGAATTAGACGCGGGAACCCCACTTCGGACCGCACTCTAACTCCGTAGCGAGTCCTTCGCAATTCCCGAAAAGGCTCCTCGTCATCCCTCTTTTCGAATAACTATAAAAAAGCAGCTACCATCCTCTCTTTGCGTGTCCTACTTGATCTCCCTAGAAAAACTGGACGTTTCGAGGATTGTAAGAGGAAACGAATGCGCAAAGGATCAAAGGATTAAATTTTTGCAGCAACAAAATTTCTCGTGGAAAATTCTTGACGCTCTAAGTTCATGGGCATTCGTTGTCCAGCGGACGATTTTTTTGTGAGCGCGATTCGATTCCTCGCCACGTCCCGCGAGGGAATCAATATTTGGAGCTGTGCGTGTTCCGCCATGTTAGTCCAGCTATGCCAGCGGCAGCCCCCATGGGGGATGTGTCTGCGAGGGCAGCTGGCGAGGCGTGTATGGGGGTTACAGGGATACTCAGAGCCATGACTTGCTACATCCACCCCTGTAACACGAGCACGCACCATTACTCATATCGCGGCTCGTTGCACGCCACGGATTCGGGACGAATCCAGGAGGGCACTTCCAGGAAGCCTCGGGATGAAAATAGGCGGTAACAATAGACCGCGACGTCATGTCTAGCTTCGTGCCGGCACAATACGTAGCGCAAAAATATAATCGCTCCGGTACAATATGTAAACGTAAAAAAATAGAATCGCGTTGAAGTTAAAACATTTTGCGAAAGTGCGGCGCTCTCGTGCGATCTCACTTTTTAAACCATTGAAACGTAATTAAGCCTGATAGTATATATATTATATATAAAAGGTGCTATTGTAACGTGTTACTTCTTTATGAAATTTGTTTAAACGATAAAAAAAAATCCATACGTCAAATTATTTATGATCTGAAACATTTTCTCCTAGAGAGGATTTTCCATCTGTGCTCAAGCACTCAAGTATAATTCGCTACAACTACACATGAGAGAAAACGTTCGACTTTTGCGACGTGTACCATATTATGCTTTCGTGTATGTGTTAAATACATAAATTCGCGCGGGAAACTAATTAATGTGAATTCCACCTTCGGTGAAAACCGGCCGTTCGTCATGCATAGCGACGATTCTCGAAATTATCTCGTAAATAATCTCTCGCCGCAGCGTCGAACATACGGGCATTATCTGTAATGAAGGCTGACATTGATAAATATAATTGTAATAACGTATTATGTTTCGCAGTACTCACAAACCGAGTACGAATGCCAATCGCAACGTTCGGCGTAATTATATCTGCCCGGATTGGTCGAGCCGACTCCAATCCTTCGTCCGAGCACTTTAATTAATCCTTTCGTTAATCTCATATTAATAAAATGGAATAGAGAGAGCGAGAGAGAGAGAGAGGGAGGGAGAGAGAGAGAGAGAGAGCCGCTATAGAGCGTCCATTTTAAAGCCGCGTCGACGTGCTCAACAAAAGGGCCGGGATTCCTTCTGGACGAGCACGAGCGGCTGCTCCTCTGCTCCTTCGCCACGTCCTTCGTATATCTCAAACGTTTCAATCCTATCGGCGGATTAAAACATTAACATAAAACTCGTATTAGAGTCAAGCTGCACAGAGTCCCGGAGATGACGACAGTCGCCAGTAACGATGAAAAATTAAGTTCGTGGCATCTCCTCTTCTCTCTCTTCCTTTTAGCTTTTCGAAGTTCTCGCCGCCGTACAATAGAGCTTGTCTACAGTCTGTAGAAGTCGTTACCTGGTTGAGATCGTCTCTACGATTTTGTGAGGTTTTTTGCAAATCATGCTAGTTCTATAAGCGTCCAATATGCCTCTTCGGCTCGTCGAAACCTCACACCGAATTCGACTTTCGACTTTTGCTACCGGATAATAAATACAATATGGCCATTCCTTTTGAGAGGAAAACTTTTTCCCGTCTAAGATTCGTAACGATATTTTTTGATCGTTTATTGTCACTATTTGGAAAAGTAAATTATTAAGAATATCAGAATTTATTGATATAAAAAGATATATGCATGTATCTTTTTTTTTTTTTTAATAATCTTGCCAGTACAAGTTCAGCATTTTTATTGTTACTGGATAAGTCATATTAAAACATGAAGTATTCTTGACTAAGCTGGCTAAAACACGAGCTCGAGTACGTGGAAAGAATGCAAAGCCAAACATTAAATAAACAAAAGACCACATTGCTAGTACACCGAGGCGAAGTTCTTCTGGTAGAATCGTGTTGGTTTAGGATAGATATGTATCAGACCGTATGGGTTAAGGTCAGCCTGTCACCTCAAGTACCATTAGCCCTTTCTAGACACCCTCTCCGTTCTACCTCCAACCTGTCATTAATGCATCAAGGTATTTTTTGTCGATGGACTTTCCTGAGAATCTCTCGCAAGCAATAAAAGGAACGGCTATTTTGTATCAATCAGGCATGGACTGTGTATAATGGAAGCGCAGTAATAGTACACGTAGATACTTATTTAAAAGGCACGCTTGCTTGCAGCTTTAATCACAATATTCATTACAATTAGTCATTATTCTTGAAAAATTTGAAAAAGAAATCTGCGAATTGTCATTGATTTTTTGAAATAGATATAACAGAAAAATATAATGTGGCGAAAAGTATAATAAACATTCGAAATAAAGACAACTTTTAACAATACAAAGTTTTTGTTAAGTCGATTACAATAATTTCATATGATTATACATGGTGTATTAATCAGAAAAATGTTTCATGAGAAAATTTTTCATCTTTAATTTTAATAAATTTCTCCACTTATCTTCATAGGTGACGAAAGTTCTTTCACATACGAAAAGTATGATAATAGTTAGAGATTGACCGATTTAAAATCTGTTTTGTCATGTGGGTTACTATGTCCCGCGGAAGAATTTGTGCATCACCACAACTTGCAACAAGGAACTTTGGAAGTCAAACCGTTATAAACCAGCATTTGCGAGTTAGAAACCAGTACGGCAAGAAAAGAAATTTTATATACATTATATTATATATTTCATTATACAACTAAATTAAATATTCACATTTAAGTTTAAATGTATAAAAATCATCATTTGTATGTGAGTGATTTAGTGATTTTTTTCCCATTATTCTGCATAAAAAAAGATGAAGTTATTTATTTAAGTGTAATTCAACACGTTTTGCTGCTACATAAAACTAAATCATACACAAACATTTGTTACACACTTGCATTTTGCATTGTTGCTGTCAAAAATAAGCTTTCCCATAGCAATTCCAATTTTTGTCAAATTAATGAGTAAAATTAATTTATTAAATTTACATTTTTAATTGAGATCTTTCTCTTTTACTTATTAATATAACCCCTATTATCAAAAATTATCCGTAAAAATCAAAGTTTATTCAAAATGATATCAATTTGTATACTACAAATCTTCCAGCACAAAGCGTGTTATTCTAGACATAAAATAGGGTAATATCTGTCTCTCAGAGCACATTTCTCGCGGGCCAACGCTTAACGTTACTTTTGCGAAGTGCCCAATGAAACTCGCGCTTTATTGGACATGCGATGCGTTGTAATAAAATATTTCTTACGCGCCACCACAGTCTGCTCGGCGCGGTTTGGACGGGATAAAGGGCATACCGTGAAGGAAACGCCGTCGCTTCGTGTCTGGCCGGTTGGCGAACGCCTCCGATATGACGGGTTAAGCCGGAAGGAGATAGGTAACGGGAGACGAAGTTTTCGGAAGTCGAAATGAGAAAAATGCACCTTCTAAGCATGACTCGACTACCGCGTGGCTCTCGTGGTGGACGCGTGGCCATCGAAAAGTGCAAGCTAGACACGAAGAGAGAACGTCATACTATGAGGTGGCAACAATGCTCATTGACGGGCACCACCAGATCGAGAATGACTTGTACGTATGGAGGTGTTTGCAAGGTTTTTGACCTCGTTTTCAGAATTCTTCCTTGCGTACGAGAGTGCCGTCTTGATTACCTTGCTCTTTCTGTGTGGCGAAACCGGAGAATTCGGACTTTGCGACTAGCCCGCTTGACATTCCGCGACCTGTCTTATGCTCTTTCTAATTTAATTTTAGTTGCTTGTAATAAATAGAAATTAAGTGACAGTAATTATTGGAACTTGTCGTCCACCAGTAGGAAATTAAGAAATAAAGATAATTTGCTTATAGTCGACCAAACTGGCAAGTTTTATTACGGAACTAGTACGTTTTGGCCCTCGTTTTGACCCTTTCAAGTAGAATACAGTTGATGCTCGTAATTATACTGTGGATAAAAAATTTTTTATAAAAGAATTGTATAAAAATGGATGAGAACGAAGAACGCAGAAAGTAAGCAGATAAATTAATAAATAATAAATATTATCGTTGTCAGTGTGTAAAATTTCATAAAATTAAGTAGATGATATCAAAATACTGTATAGTCGAAATTTTAAGAATGTTGTTATTCGTGAACGGTTCGAGCACAACTAACGGCCAGAATGTGAGACAATCAAGGCGAAGTCAGAAATTAAGTGATTTTTATCATTTAATAAATTACAGCGATAAAGGATTCACCCTCCTCGATGTAGTTATGACCAGTTGCTGCTTTCCTGATTTAATTTAGATGAAAGAAATCCAACGCGATAATAACTTAAATGTGTCTTGCATGCATTTTTATTTCAGAAACACGGGTCTATTAATTTTAACCATATCCATTGCACCGACGTAGCTCTTCGTGTTTACTTCCACGATTACCGAACCGTATCATGACGTATTCACGGATCTGCAAACTGTTTGCTCGAAAAGAGAGGTGTGACATCGTTTTTGTGAGCGTATTCGATTACGCGGCATGTCCGTTGTCTGAACGATGACCAACGTTTTTCAACCGCCATTATTCCCTCAATTATGTTACCTTACCGTGAATTTCGATACTCGACTTCGTTTTACAATTGTCGGTACAATTCACGGCTGATTGTTAGTCAGAATGGCTATCGATGTCCGAAACTGATAAATCTGAACGCAGCCGTGAAAATACTTAAAATGTAAATTCAGCTGTAATACCTCCTTTATTTATTCTCTTTTATTAATCGCGAGATTTTATAGAAGTGCATTTGAAATTTAATCCGATACCAAAATAAGTGTGAGTATTACGCTTCTCAAAATATGCAGTATTATTGGTGACGTGTACTACTATTCCGCGGTCAACGATTCAGGTATTAATCACTATCTAGGAACGATGCTTAAAAGTGATTGCGCATAATTTTAATTTCCGACGGTAAGAACGATGAAGAATTTATCGCTTTGCATATCGTAGTATTAAGTGTTACGGGGTTAATCGTCGAGTCAGATGTATGCTAAAGGAACAGTAAACGGGTTCAGGCTACTTTCCGACGGCATGTTGCTATTGAGCGCGCTGTTGAATAATAAACTCGCATTACGCGTTTGACGAGGAAACGAAGTGAAAAAGTCAAAAGGAGCCGTGTCGGTGTCAGCCGACGTTCCGGAACGAGCCCGGAATATTGGCGGAATATTGGAAAGCACAACTTCATGCAGCTGCTATTATTTATCGGCTGCATAAAGTGTTCCAGGTTGCGTTCTTCAGGACAATTCCGCAGGATCGACTGCGTATTGTTACGTTACAGTTTTGTCGATGGTCCTATAGTTCGTTCGCCGCGGCATACTGGCAGATACAGTGATTTGCACTTATTGGTTAATAAATCAGCGCTATGGCGCTACGTTTGCCATTAGGTGTCGATATTCTTCGACATATTCATGATGAAGTGACGTTGCCATGGTAAATTGAAATAGCGCCACTCTCCTCAATAGTCCAGCTCGATCCACAAAATTGTTCATAGGAAACGACGTGAAACATTCAGATTTTGATTATGGAAAGTAATAAGTGATAAATTATACTTAAGATTGCGACATTTGCGGCATAATTATTATATGATGTCAATAAAACATGCACTCTGCAGTTTGAGATTATTTTAACTTATGACTTTATGGTTATATAATAACATAGTATTATTAAATCAATATAATATTATTAAATATGTTTCAATTACATTATATAATATCAGTATAATGTTACAGTATGTTAATATTATATTTTCTACTATTGTTTACAGAATTAACATATTAATGCATTATTTTTTATGGAATGAACATTTTTTTATAATTTAGAATAGAAACTATGCTTCATGTAATTTATACAATTGGTCGAGTTTAATCAATGACTTATCTATATCAAGATTATTTAATTGCGTCATCACTGACGATCGCCAAGGATTGTCATGGTTACAAAGTTTATGCATTCATCAAAGACCCACAGCCACTGTCAAGCAGCCTAGAGTGCACATAATAAGTATGCTGACCGTATCGGTGGCAATTATGAAATTATTCCAATATATGCAGGTGGATCTCGAACTGCGTTCGAATGAGAGTGACGACACAAGAATAATAGGTATCAATGGAGCGGGCATTTGACAGGATTTAGATAGCATCTTAACAGCAGTAGTTTACAAGCTTTATCATCCGGTGATTTAAACCTAGTGACTAGCTCAGTGGTTAAGCACACTATGAGGCATATTTATATACAAATGTATAAAAACAATACTAATCAGTAATTATATAGCAGCAATGAATCTCTTTAGTCCCATAAGTTGCATCTGTAATTTTCACAATACTTTTGTTATTTGCATCTACCTTTATTGCATTGAAATGCAATGATATATAACACGTTTTAAATGTTGTTTAAATGTTGCGTGTTTCTAAATTATTTTTTAATACAAGAGAATATTTAAGTAACTGATGTAAAATCAAACGAAACTTGTGATGAATATAGAATTAGTTTTACTATAATTTAACTTATGTATTATATATTTTCATAATTTATGTTTAATGCTAAAATTAAAGCTATAAGAGAGTAAATTTCTCTCTTTATTTAATCAAAAGACAAGTATAAGTAAATATCTTTTAAAGCATAATTTTTTTACTCATATTTTTTTCAATTCAGATATCACAATTCAAATCAACATTTTCCTTCTATTACCTGCTCGTATTTTCGCCTAATGTACGTAATTGTATTGTAATTCCCGTATAAATTTTTCCTTTTAAAAAATAAAAGATCGTACCTTGCAAGACTGATTGCTATTGCGACTGATGTTACGACAAACGCTATTAGAGCAATTGGCGCAGTCCTCGGAGCGAGAGGGAGGTAGCTAAATCGGGGGATGACTCGGGGCTATACCAGGGCAAGATGCACCCCTGACTAAGCCCGTGGCACGGCAACGAGGAGCGGATCAAGCCCGGTATACGTTCCCGGATCGCAGTGGGGAGCTGGAGAATGGCATTACGGGTAGAGAGACCTTCCCTCTCTTCCTACCTCGCCTCCGAGCCGCGTATTGTCTGGCAGCCATATTGGAGTAACAGCCAACCCCGTCGTGATTGGTCCGTTTTTTAACGGAGAGCCCGTGGCTTGGCACAATACTCGACCAGCCCGTGGTTAGGCAATGCCTGGCTACACGATAGTCTATCAGTCGACTCCATGCTGCGTTTGCTTCGAACTCGTCTGTCAGCGGTGCCCGGGTATTATGACTCTCCTCAAGATCGGATCGTATAACGCAGGGGCGATCCACGCCACGAAGCGATAAAGGAAATCCCCTATTCAGTCCGCAGTCGAATCTGGTTCAGGCCAGTCTAGCCCAGTCCGGTACAGTCTGATCCGTGCGCGTAGTTTTCGCAATTTTTCCCGGTCAAAAATCCCGTCGGAAACCTCTAGTTGCCATTGATGACAGTAATAATGACGATTTAAGGTCATTTGCGTGATACTACGAAAAGCACCAGTGTAACATTCAAAGGCGCTAAGGAATGTACGGGAGGATTAGTCTGCATCTTGGGATTTCTGGGATCTCTGCGGATTAGTTGTTTGCGTAGACATTTTGTTCCCCGCCGAGAAGTTGCCTACTATGAACATTCGTTGTTTTAGCTGCAGTTCGACGCTGCTCTTGAAGAACAAAGTTATTGTCTGAGCTGGAGATTTATAAAGAAAACGATGTGTTTAGTGCGAGAACTTGGGCGTATCTTGATAGTTGTTTGCGATTAATACGAAATAGTTTAGTGACTCAAGTACTACCATTGTGATTATTGTTGTGAACGGGGTTTTGGATTATTTTCCGGGTTCTTTGACGTCCTGGATTAGGATCTAGTGGACAAAGGTATGCGTAGAAAAGCGTCAAGCGACTATATTTCTAGCGTATTACGACTCGGGATATTGCGTAACGCAGGCACGTGTAGTTGCTTTAACGGCAATTTGTCTTAATCGTCGCGATTTGACAATAGACATGCGACGCTGCATCGACAATGTTTAAGCGA
>NW_023415875.1:0-28000 GCF_013373865.1 Monomorium pharaonis | reverse complement strand
CAGTTTTCATATAGTTCTGCACGCGTATAATGGTTTTTTAAAGAATTACGGCGTTATAATTAATTAAAACATTTTTTAAACAATTCTTTTGTCCGAAAAACTTGAATTTCTAAGGCTACACGTCAAGTGCTATTCGAATATTGACAGATCTATTTATTTTAACGAAATTTTCATATAGTTCGGGACGCGTACAATATGTTTCTGTAAAGTTCCGGTGATATAATTAATTAAAACATTTTTTAAACAATTATTTTGTTTGAAAAACTTGAATTTCTAAGGCTACACGACAAGTGCTAATCGAATATCGACAGATCTATTTATTTGAACGTAATTCTCATATAGTTCGGGACGCTTACAATATGTTTCTATAAAGTTCAGGTGATATAAATAATTAAAACATTTTTTAAACAATTATTTTGCCCGAAAAACTTGAATTTCTAAGGCTACACGACAAGTGCTAATCGAATATCGACAGATCTATTTATTTGAACTTAATTCTCATATAGTTCGGGAAGCGTGCAATATGTTTCTACAAAGTTCAGGTGATATAATTAATTAAAACATTTTTTAAACAATTATTTTGCCCAAAAAACTTGAATTTCTAAGGTTACACGACAAGTGCTAATCGAATATCGACAGATCTATTTATTTGAACGTAATTCTCATATAGTTCGGGACGCTTACAATATGTTTCTATAAAGTTCAGGTGATATAAATAATTAAAACATTTTTTAAAACAATTATTTTGCCCGAAAAACTTGAATTTCTAAGGCTACACGACAAGTGCTAATCGAATATCGACAGATCTATTATTTGAACTTAATTCTCATATAGTTCGGGAAGCGTGCAATATGTTTCTACAAAGTTCAGGTGATATAATTAATTAAAACATTTTTAAACAATTATTTTGCCCAAAAAACTTGAATTTCTAAGGTTACACGACAAGTGCTAATCGAATATCGACAGATCTATTTATTTTGAACGTAATTCTCATATAGTTCGGGACGCTTACAATATGTTCCTATAAAGTTCAGGTGATATAATTAATTAAAACATTTTTTAAACAATTATTTTGCCCGAAAAACTTGAAGTTCTAAGGCTACACGACAAGTGCTAATCGAATATCGACAGATCTAATTATTTTAACGTAATTCTCATATAGTTCGGGACGCGTACAATATGTTTCTGTAAAGTTCCGGTGATATAATTAATTAGAACATTTTTTAAACAATTATTTTGCTTGAAAAACTTGAATTTCTAAGGCTACACGACAAGTGCTAATCAAATATCGACAGATCTAATTATTTTAACGTAATTCTCATATAGTTCGGGACGCTTACAATATGTTTCTATAAAGTTCAGGTGATATAATTAATTAAAACATTTTTTAAACAATTATTTTGCTTGAAAAACTTGAATTTCTAAGGCTACACGACAAGTGCTAATCGAATATCGACAGATCTATTTATTTGAACGTAATTCTCATATAGTTCGGGACGCGTACAATATGTTTCTGTAAAGTTCCGGTGATATAATTAATTAGAACATTGTTTAAACAATTATTTTGCTTGAAAAACTTGAAGTTCTAAGGCTACACGACAAGTGCTAATCGAATATCGACAGATCTAATTATTTTAACGTAATTTTCATATAGTTCGGGACGCGTACAATATGTTTCTGTAAAGTTCCGGTGATATAATTAATTAGAACATTTTTTAAACAATTATTATGCTTGAAAAACTTGAATTTTTGAGGTTACACGACAAGTGCTAATCGAATATCGACAGATCTAATTATTTTAACGTAATTCTCATATAGTTCGGGACGCTTACAATATGTTTCTATAAAGTTCAGGTGATATAATTAAATAAAACATTTTTTAAACAATTATTTTGCTTGAAAAACTTGAAGTTCTAAGGCTACACGACAAGTGCTAATCGAATATCGACAGATCTAATTATTTTAACGTAATTCTCATATAGTTCGGGACGCGTACAATATGTTTCTGTAAAGTTCCGGTGATATAATTAATTAGAACATTTTTTAAACAATTATTTTGCTTGAAAAACTTGAATTTCTAAGGCTACACGACAAGTGCTAATCGAATATCGACAGATCTAATTATTTTAACGTAATTCTCATATAGTTCGGGACGCGTACAATATGTTTCTGTAAAGTTCCGGTGATATAATTAATTAGAACATTTTTTAAACAATTATTTTGCTTGAAAAACTTGAATTTCTAAGGCTACACGACAAGTGCTAATCGAATATCGACAGATCTAATTATTTTAACGTAATTCTCATATAGTTCGGGACGCGTACAATATGTTTCTATAAAGTTCCGGTGATATAATTAATTAGAACATTTTTTAAACAATTATTTTGCTTGAAAAACTTGAAGTTCTAAGGCTACACGACAAGTGCTAATCGAATATCGACAGATCTAATTATTTTAACGTAATTCTCATATAGTTCGGGACGCGTACAATATGTTTCTGTAAAGTTCCGGTGATATAATTAATTAGAACATTTTTTAAACAATTATTTTGCTTGAAAAACTTGAATTTCTAAGGCTACACGACAAGTGCTAATCGAATATCGACAGATCTAATTATTTTAACGTAATTCTCATATAGTTCGGGACGCGTACAATATGTTTCTATAAAGTTCCGGTGATATAATTAATTAGAACATTTTTTAAACAATTATTATGCTTGAAAAACTTGAATTTCTAAGGCTACACGACAAGTGCTAATCGAATATCGACAGATCTAATTATTTTAACGTAATTCTCATATAGTTCGGGACGCGTACAATATGTTTCTATAAAGTTCCGGTGATATAATTAATTAGAACATTTTTTAAACAATTATTTTGCTTGAAAAACTTGAATTTCTAAGGCTACACGACAAGTGCTAATCGAATATCGACAGATCTAATTATTTTAACGTAATTCTCATATAGTTCGGGACGCGTACAATATGTTTCTGTAAAGTTCCGGTGATATAATTAATTAGAACATTTTTTAAACAATTATTTTGCTTGAAAAACTTGAATTTCTAAGGCTACACGACAAGTGCTAATCGAATATCGACAGATCTAATTATTTTAACGTAATTCTCATATAGTTCGGGACGCTTACAATATGTTTCTATAAAGTTCAGGTGATATAATTAATTAAAACATTTTTTAAACAATTATTTTGCTTGAAAAACTTGAATTTCTAAGGCTACACGACAAGTGCTAATCGAATATCGACAGATCTAATTATTTTAACGTAATTCTCATATAGTTCGGGACGCGTACAATATGTTTCTATAAAGTTCCGGTGATATAATTAATTAGAACATTTTTTAAACAATTATTTTGCTTGAAAAACTTGAATTTCTAAGGCTACACGACAAGTGCTAATCGAATATCGACAGATCTAATTATTTTAACGTAATTCTCATATAGTTCGGGACGCGTACAATATGTTTCTATAAAGTTCCGGTGATATAATTAATTAGAACATTTTTTAAACAATTATTTTGCTTGAAAAACTTGAATTTCTAAGGCTACACGACAAGTGCTAATCGAATATCGACAGATCTAATTATTTTAACGTAATTCTCATATAGTTCGGGACGCGTACAATATGTTTCTATAAAGTTCCGGTGATATAATTAATTAGAACATTTTTTAAACAATTATTTTGCTTGAAAAACTTGAATTTCTAAGGCTACACGACAAGTGCTAATCGAATATCGACAGATCTAATTATTTTAACGTAATTCTCATATAGTTCGGGACGCGTACAATATGTTTCTGTAAAGTTCCGGTGATATAATTAATTAGAACATTTTTTAAACAATTATTTTGCTTGAAAAACTTGAATTTCTAAGGCTACACGACAAGTGCTAATCGAATATCGACAGATCTAATTATTTTAACGTAATTCTCATATAGTTCGGGACGCGTACAATATGTTTCTATAAAGTTCCGGTGATATAATTAATTAGAACATTTTTTAAACAATTATTTTGCTTGAAAAACTTGAATTTCTAAGGCTACACGACAAGTGCTAATCGAATATCGACAGATCTAATTATTTTAACGTAATTCTCATATAGTTCGGGACGCGTACAATATGTTTCTATAAAGTTCCGGTGATATAATTAATTAGAACATTTTTTAAACAATTATTTTGCTTGAAAAACTTGAATTTCTAAGGCTACACGACAAGTGCTAATCGAATATCGACAGATCTAATTATTTTAACGTAATTCTCATATAGTTCGGGACGCGTACAATATGTTTCTGTAAAGTTCCGGTGATATAATTAATTAGAACATTTTTTAAACAATTATTTTGCTTGAAAAACTTGAATTTCTAAGGCTACACGACAAGTGCTAATCGAATATCGACAGATATAATTATTTTAACGTAATTCTCATATAGTTCGGGACGCGTACAATATGTTTCTATAAAGTTCCGGTGATATAATTAATTAGAACATTTTTTAAACAATTATTATGCTTGAAAAACTTGAATTTCTAAGGCTACACGACAAGTGCTAATCGAATATCGACAGATCTAATTATTTTAACGTAATTCTCATATAGTTCGGGACGCGTACAATATGTTTCTATAAAGTTCCGGTGATATAATTAATTAGAACATTTTTTAAACAATTATTTTGCTTGAAAAACTTGAATTTCTAAGGCTACACGACAAGTGCTAATCGAATATCGACAGATCTAATTATTTTAACGTAATTCTCATATAGTTCGGGAGGCGTACAATATGTTTCTGTAAAGTTCCGGTGATATAATTAATTAGAACATTTTTTAAACAATTATTATGCTTGAAAAACTTGAATTTTTGAGGTTACACGACAAGTGCTAATCGAATATCGACAGATCTAATTATTTTAACGTAATTCTCATATAGTTCGGGACGCGTACAATATGTTTCTATAAAGTTCCGGTGATATAATTAATTAGAACATTTTTTAAACAATTATTTTGCTTGAAAAACTTGAATTTCTAAGGCTACACGACAAGTGCTAATCGAATATCGACAGATCTAATTATTTTAACGTAATTCTCATATAGTTCGGGACGCGTACAATATGTTTCTGTAAAGTTCCGGTGATATAATTAATTAGAACATTTTTTAAACAATTATTTTGCTTGAAAAACTTGAATTTCTAAGGCTACACGACAAGTGCTAATCGAATATCGACAGATCTAATTATTTTAACGTAATTCTCATATAGTTCGGGACGCGTACAATATGTTTCTATAAAGTTCCGGTGATATAATTAATTAGAACATTTTTTAAACAATTATTTTGCTTGAAAAACTTGAATTTCTAAGGCTACACGACAAGTGCTAATCGAATATCGACAGATCTAATTATTTTAACGTAATTCTCATATAGTTCGGGACGCGTACAATATGTTTCTATAAAGTTCCGGTGATATAATTAATTAGAACATTTTTTAAACAATTATTATGCTTGAAAAACTTGAATTTCTAAGGCTACACGACAAGTGCTAATCGAATATCGACAGATCTAATTATTTTAACGTAATTCTCATATAGTTCGGGAGGCGTACAATATGTTTCTATAAAGTTCCGGTGATATAATTAATTAGAACATTTTTTAAACAATTATTATGCTTGAAAAACTTGAATTTCTAAGGCTACACGACAAGTGCTAATCGAATATCGACAGATCTAATTATTTTAACGTAATTCTCATATAGTTCGGGACGCGTACAATATGTTTCTATAAAGTTCCGGTGATATAATTAATTAGAACATTTTTTAAACAATTATTTTGCTTGAAAAACTTGAAGTTCTAAGGCTACACGACAAGTGCTAATCGAATATCGACAGATCTAATTATTTTAACGTAATTCTCATATAGTTCGGGACGCGTACAATATGTTTCTGTAAAGTTCCGGTGATATAATTAATTAGAACATTTTTTAAACAATTATTTTGCTTGAAAAACTTGAATTTCTAAGGCTACACGACAAGTGCTAATCGAATATCGACAGATCTAATTATTTTAACGTAATTCTCATATAGTTCGGGACGCGTACAATATGTTTCTGTAAAGTTCCGGTGATATAATTAATTAGAACATTTTTTAAACAATTATTTGCTTGAAAAACTTGAATTTCTAAGGCTACACGACAAGTGCTAATCGAATATCGACAGATCTAATTATTTTAACGTAATTCTCATATAGTTCGGGACGCGTACAATATGTTTCTATAAAGTTCCGGTGATATAATTAATTAGAACATTTTTTAAACAATTATTTTGCTTGAAAAACTTGAAGTTCTAAGGCTACACGACAAGTGCTAATCGAATATCGACAGATCTAATTATTTTAACGTAATTCTCATATAGTTCGGGACGCGTACAATATGTTTCTGTAAAGTTCCGGTGATATAATTAATTAGAACATTTTTTAAACAATTATTTTGCTTGAAAAACTTGAATTTCTAAGGCTACACGACAAGTGCTAATCGAATATCGACAGATCTAATTATTTTAACGTAATTCTCATATAGTTCGGGACGCGTACAATATGTTTCTATAAAGTTCCGGTGATATAATTAATTAGAACATTTTTTAAACAATTATTATGCTTGAAAAACTTGAATTTCTAAGGCTACACGACAAGTGCTAATCGAATATCGACAGATCTAATTATTTTAACGTAATTCTCATATAGTTCGGGACGCGTACAATATGTTTCTATAAAGTTCCGGTGATATAATTAATTAGAACATTTTTTAAACAATTATTTTGCTTGAAAAACTTGAATTTCTAAGGCTACACGACAAGTGCTAATCGAATATCGACAGATCTAATTATTTTAACGTAATTCTCATATAGTTCGGGACGCGTACAATATGTTTCTGTAAAGTTCCGGTGATATAATTAATTAGAACATTTTTTAAACAATTATTTGCTTGAAAAACTTGAATTTCTAAGGCTACACGACAAGTGCTAATCGAATATCGACAGATCTAATTATTTTAACGTAATTCTCATATAGTTCGGGACGCGTACAATATGTTTCTATAAAGTTCAGGTGATATAATTAATTAAAACATTTTTTAAACAATTATTTTGCTTGAAAAACTTGAATTTCTAAGGCTACACGACAAGTGCTAATCGAATATCGACAGATCTAATTATTTTAACGTAATTCTCATATAGTTCGGGACGCGTACAATATGTTTCTATAAAGTTCCGGTGATATAATTAATTAGAACATTTTTTAAACAATTATTTTGCTTGAAAAACTTGAATTTCTAAGGCTACACGACAAGTGCTAATCGAATATCGACAGATCTAATTATTTTAACGTAATTCTCATATAGTTCGGGACGCGTACAATATGTTTCTGTAAAGTTCCGGTGATATAATTAATTAGAACATTTTTTAAACAATTATTTTGCTTGAAAAACTTGAATTTCTAAGGCTACACGACAAGTGCTAATCGAATATCGACAGATCTAATTATTTTAACGTAATTCTCATATAGTTCGGGACGCGTACAATATGTTTCTATAAAGTTCCGGTGATATAATTAATTAGAACATTTTTTAAACAATTATTTTGCTTGAAAAACTTGAATTTCTAAGGCTACACGACAAGTGCTAATCGAATATCGACAGATCTAATTATTTTAACGTAATTCTCATATAGTTCGGGACGCGTACAATATGTTTCTAGTAAAGTTCCGGTGATATAATTAATTAGAACATTTTTTAAACAATTATTTTGCTTGAAAAACTTGAATTTCTAAGGCTACACGACAAGTGCTAATCGAATATCGACAGATCTAATTATTTTAACGTAATTCTCATATAGTTCGGGACGCGTACAATATGTTTCTATAAAGTTCCGGTGATATAATTAATTAGAACATTTTTTAAACAATTATTTTGCTTGAAAAACTTGAATTTCTAAGGCTACACGACAAGTGCTAATCGAATATCGACAGATCTAATTATTTTAACGTAATTCTCATATAGTTCGGGACGCGTACAATATGTTTCTATAAAGTTCCGGTGATATAATTAATTAGAACATTTTTTAAACAATTATTTTGCTTGAAAAACTTGAATTTCTAAGGCTACACGACAAGTGCTAATCGAATATCGACAGATCTAATTATTTTAACGTAATTCTCATATAGTTCGGGACGCGTACAATATGTTTCTATAAAGTTCCGGTGATATAATTAATTAGAACATTTTTTAAACAATTATTTGCTTGAAAAACTTGAATTTCTAAGGCTACACGACAAGTGCTAATCGAATATCGACAGATCTAATTATTTTAACGTAATTCTCATATAGTTCGGGACGCGTACAATATGTTTCTATAAAGTTCCGGTGATATAATTAATTAGAACATTTTTTAAACAATTATTTGCTTGAAAAACTTGAATTTCTAAGGCTACACGACAAGTGCTAATCGAATATCGACAGATCTAATTATTTTAACGTAATTCTCATATAGTTCGGGACGCGTACAATATGTTTCTATAAAGTTCCGGTGATATAATTAATTAGAACATTTTTTAAACAATTATTTTGCTTGAAAAACTTGAATTTCTAAGGCTACACGACAAGTGCTAATCGAATATCGACAGATCTAATTATTTTAACGTAATTCTCATATAGTTCGGGACGCGTACAATATGTTTCTATAAAGTTCCGGTGATATAATTAATTAGAACATTTTTTAAACAATTATTATGCTTGAAAAACTTGAATTTCTAAGGCTACACGACAAGTGCTAATCGAATATCGACAGATCTAATTATTTTAACGTAATTCTCATATAGTTCGGGACGCGTACAATATGTTTCTATAAAGTTCCGGTGATATAATTAATTAGAACATTTTTTAAACAATTATTTTGCTTGAAAAACTTGAATTTCTAAGGCTACACGACAAGTGCTAATCGAATATCGACAGATCTAATTATTTTAACGTAATTCTCATATAGTTCGGGACGCGTACAATATGTTTCTATAAAGTTCCGGTGATATAATTAATTAGAACATTTTTTAAACAATTATTTTGCCTTGAAAAACTTGAATTTCTAAGGCTACACGACAAGTGCTAATCGAATATCGACAGATCTAATTATTTTAACGTAATTCTCATATAGTTCGGGACGCGTACAATATGTTTCTGTAAAGTTCCGGTGATATAATTAATTAGAACATTTTTTAAACAATTATTTTGCTTGAAAAACTTGAATTTCTAAGGCTACACGACAAGTGCTAATCGAATATCGACAGATCTAATTATTTTAACGTAATTCTCATATAGTTCGGGACGCGTACAATATGTTTCTATAAAGTTCCGGTGATATAATTAATTAGAACATTTTTTAAACAATTATTTTGCTTGAAAAACTTGAATTTCTAAGGCTACACGACAAGTGCTAATCGAATATCGACAGATCTAATTATTTTAACGTAATTCTCATATAGTTCGGGACGCGTACAATATGTTTCTATAAAGTTCCGGTGATATAATTAATTAGAACATTTTTTAAACAATTATTTTGCTTGAAAAACTTGAATTTCTAAGGCTACACGACAAGTGCTAATCGAATATCGACAGATCTAATTATTTTAACGTAATTCTCATATAGTTCGGGACGCGTACAATATGTTTCTATAAAGTTCCGGTGATATAATTAATTAGAACATTTTTTAAACAATTATTTTGCTTGAAAAACTTGAATTTCTAAGGCTACACGACAAGTGCTAATCGAATATCGACAGATCTAATTATTTTAACGTAATTCTCATATAGTTCGGGACGCGTACAATATGTTTCTATAAAGTTCGGTGATATAATTAATTAGAACATTTTTTAAACAATTATTTTGCTTGAAAAACTTGAATTTCTAAGGCTACACGACAAGTGCTAATCGAATATCGACAGATCTAATTATTTTAACGTAATTCTCATATAGTTCGGGACGCGTACAATATGTTTCTGTAAAGTTCCGGTGATATAATTAATTAGAACATTTTTTAAACAATTATTTTGCTTGAAAAACTTGAATTTCTAAGGCTACACGACAAGTGCTAATCGAATATCGACAGATCTAATTATTTTAACGTAATTCTCATATAGTTCGGGACGCGTACAATATGTTTCTATAAAGTTCCGGTGATATAATTAATTAGAACATTTTTTAAACAATTATTTTGCTTGAAAAACTTGAATTTCTAAGGCTACACGACAAGTGCTAATCGAATATCGACAGATCTAATTATTTTAACGTAATTCTCATATAGTTCGGGACGCGTACAATATGTTTCTATAAAGTTCCGGTGATATAATTAATTAGAACATTTTTTAAACAATTATTTTGCTTGAAAAACTTGAATTTCTAAGGCTACACGACAAGTGCTAATCGAATATCGACAGATCTAATTATTTTAACGTAATTCTCATATAGTTCGGGACGCGTACAATATGTTTCTATAAAGTTCCGGTGATATAATTAATTAGAACATTTTTAAACAATTATTTTGCTTGAAAAACTTGAATTTCTAAGGCTACACGACAAGTGCTAATCGAATATCGACAGATCTAATTATTTTAACGTAATTCTCATATAGTTCGGGACGCGTACAATATGTTTCTATAAAGTTCCGGTGATATAATTAATTAGAACATTTTTTAAACAATTATTTGCCTTGAAAAACTTGAATTTCTAAGGCTACACGACAAGTGCTAATCGAATATCGACAGATCTATTATTTTAACGTAATTCTCATATAGTTCGGGACGCGTACAATATGTTTCTATAAAGTTTCAGGTGATATAATTAATTAGAACATTTTTTAAACATTATTTTGCCCGAAAAACTTGAATTCTAAGGCTACACGACAAGTGCTATCGAATATCGACAGATCTAATTATTTTTAACGTAATTCTCATATAGTTCGGGACGCGTACAATATGTTTCTATAAAGTTCCGGTGATATAATTAATTAGAACAGTTTTTAAACAATTATTGCTTGAAAACTTGAATTTCTAGGCTACACGACAAGTGCTAATCGAATATCGACAGATCTAATTATTTAACGTAATTCTCATATAGTTCGGAGACGCGTACAATATGTTTCTGTAAAGTCCGGTGATTTAATAATTAGAACATTTTTTAACAATTATTTTGCTTGAAAAACTGAATTTCTAAGGCTACACGACAAGTGCTAATCGAATATCGACAGATCTAATTATTTAACGTAATTCTCATATAGTTCGGGACGCGTACAATATGTTTCTATAAAGTTCCGGTGATATAATTAATTAGAACATTTTTTAAACAATTATTTGCTTGAAAAACTTGAATTTCTAAGGCTACACGACAAGTGCTAATCGAATATCGACAGATCTAATTATTTTAACGTAATTCTCATATAGTTCGGGACGCGTACAATATGTTTCTGTAAAGTTCCGGTGATATAATTAATTAGAACATTTTTTAAACAATTATTTTGCTTGAAAAACTTGAATTTCTAAGGCTACACGACAAGTGCTAATCGAATATCGACAGATCTAATTATTTTAACGTAATTCTCATATAGTTCGGGACGCGTACAATATGTTTCTATAAAGTTCCGGTGATATAATTAATTAGAACATTTTTAAACAATTATTTGCTTGAAAAACTTGAATTTCTAAGGCTACACGACAAGTGCTAATCGAATATCGACAGATCTAATTATTTTAACGTAATTCTCATATAGTTCGGGACGCGTACAATATGTTTCTATAAAGTTCCGGTGATATAATTAATTAGAACATTTTTTAAACAATTATTTTGCTTGAAAAACTTGAATTTCTAAGGCTACACGACAAGTGCTAATCGAATATCGACAGATCTAATTATTTTAACGTAATTCTCATATAGTTCGGGACGCGTACAATATGTTTCTATAAAGTTCCGGTGATATAATTAATTAGAACATTTTTTAAACAATTATTATGCTTGAAAAACTTGAATTTCTAAGGCTACACGACAAGTGCTAATCGAATATCGACAGATCTAATTATTTTAACGTAATTCTCATATAGTTCGGGACGCGTACAATATGTTTCTATAAAGTTCCGGTGATATAATTAATTAGAACATTTTTTAAACAATTATTTTGCTTGAAAAACTTGAATTTCTAAGGCTACACGACAAGTGCTAATCGAATATCGACAGATCTAATTATTTTAACGTAATTCTCATATAGTTCGGGACGCGTACAATATGTTTCTAGTAAAGTTCCGGTGATATAATTAATTAGAACATTTTTTAAACAATTATTATGCTTGAAAAACTTGAATTTCTAAGGCTACACGACAAGTGCTAATCGAATATCGACAGATCTAATTATTTTAACGTAATTCTCATATAGTTCGGGACGCGTACAATATGTTTCTATAAAGTTCCGGTGATATAATTAATTAGAACATTTTTTAAACAATTATTTTGCTTGAAAAACTTGAATTTCTAAGGCTACACGACAAGTGCTAATCGAATATCGACAGATCTAATTATTTTAACGTAATTCTCATATAGTTCGGGACGCGTACAATATGTTTCTGTAAAGTTCCGGTGATATAATTAATTAGAACATTTTTTAAACAATTATTTGCTTGAAAAACTTGAATTTCTAAGGCTACACGACAAGTGCTAATCGAATATCGACAGATCTAATTATTTTAACGTAATTCTCATATAGTTCGGGACGCGTACAATATGTTTCTAGTAAAGTTCCGGTGATATAATTAATTAGAACATTTTTTAAACAATTATTTTGCTTGAAAAACTTGAATTTCTAAGGCTACACGACAAGTGCTAATCGAATATCGACAGATCTAATTATTTTAACGTAATTCTCATATAGTTCGGGACGCGTACAATATGTTTCTATAAAGTTCCGGTGATATAATTAATTAGAACATTTTTAAACAATTATTATGCTTGAAAAACTTGAATTTCTAAGGCTACACGACAAGTGCTAATCGAATATCGACAGATCTAATTATTTTAACGTAATTCTCATATAGTTCGGGACGCGTACAATATGTTTCTATAAAGTTCCGGTGATATAATTAATTAGAACATTTTTTAAACAATTATTTTGCCTTGAAAAACTTGAATTTCTAAGGCTACACGACAAGTGCTAATCGAATATCGACAGATCTAATTATTTTAACGTAATTCTCATATAGTTCGGGACGCGTACAATATGTTTCTATAAAGTTCCGGTGATATAATTAATTAGAACATTTTTTAAACAATTATTATGCTTGAAAAACTTGAATTTCTAAGGCTACACGACAAGTGCTAATCGAATATCGACAGATCTAATTATTTTAACGTAATTCTCATATAGTTCGGGACGCGTACAATATGTTTCTATAAAGTTCCGGTGATATAATTAATTAGAACATTTTTAAACAATTATTTTGCTTGAAAAACTTGAATTTCTAAGGCTACACGACAAGTGCTAATCGAATATCGACAGATCTATTATTTTAACGTAATTCTCATATAGTTCGGGACGCGTACAATATGTTTCTATAAAGTTCCGGTGATATAATTAATTAGAACATTTTTTAAACAATTATTTTGCTTGAAAAACTTGAATTTCTAAGGCTACACGACAAGTGCTAATCGAATATCGACAGATCTAATTATTTTAACGTAATTCTCATATAGTTCGGGACGCGTACAATATGTTTCTATAAAGTTCCGGTGATATAATTAATTAGAACATTTTTTAAACAATTATTTTGCTTGAAAAACTTGAATTTCTAAGGCTACACGACAAGTGCTAATCGAATATCGACAGATCTAATTATTTTAACGTAATTCTCATATAGTTCGGGACGCGTACAATATGTTTCTAGTAAAGTTCCGGTGATATAATTAATTAGAACATTTTTTAAACAATTATTTTGCTTGAAAAACTTGAATTTCTAAGGCTACACGACAAGTGCTAATCGAATATCGACAGATCTAATTATTTTAACGTAATTCTCATATAGTTCGGGACGCGTACAATATGTTTCTATAAAGTTCCGGTGATATAATTAATTAGAACATTTTTTAAACAATTATTTTGCTTGAAAAACTTGAATTTCTAAGGCTACACGACAAGTGCTAATCGAATATCGACAGATCTAATTATTTTAACGTAATTCTCATATAGTTCGGGACGCGTACAATATGTTTCTATAAAGTTCCGGTGATATAATTAATTAGAACATTTTTTAAACAATTATTTTGCTTGAAAAACTTGAATTTCTAAGGCTACACGACAAGTGCTAATCGAATATCGACAGATCTAATTATTTTAACGTAATTCTCATATAGTTCGGGACGCGTACAATATGTTTCTATAAAGTTCCGGTGATATAATTAATTAGAACATTTTTTAAACAATTATTTTGCTTGAAAAACTTGAATTTCTAAGGCTACACGACAAGTGCTAATCGAATATCGACAGATCTAATTATTTTAACGTAATTCTCATATAGTTCGGGACGCGTACAATATGTTTCTATAAAGTTCCGGTGATATAATTAATTAGAACATTTTTTAAACAATTATTTTGCCTTGAAAAACTTGAATTTCTAAGGCTACACGACAAGTGCTAATTCGAATATCGACAGATCTAATTTATTTTAACGTAATTCTCATATAGTTCGGGACGCGTACAATATGTTTCTATAAAGTTCCGGTGATATAATTAATTAGAACATTTTTTAAACAATTATTTTGCTTGAAAAACTTGAATTTCTAAGGCTACACGACAAGTGCTAATCGAATATCGACAGATCTATTATTTTAACGTAATTCTCATATAGTTCGGGACGCGTACAATATGTTTCTGTAAAGTTCCGGTGATATAATTAATTAGAACATTTTTTAAACAATTATTTGCTTGAAAAAACTTGAATTTCTAAGGCTACACGACAAGTGCTAATCGAATATCGACAGATCTAATTATTTTAACGTAATTCTCATATAGTTCGGGACGCGTACAATATGTTTCTATAAAGTTCCGGTGATATAATTAATTAGAACATTTTTTAAACAATTATTTTGCTTGAAAAACTTGAATTTCTAAGGCTACACGACAAGTGCTAATCGAATATCGACAGATCTAATTATTTTAACGTAATTCTCATATAGTTCGGGACGCGTACAATATGTTTCTAGTAAAGTTCCGGTGATATAATTAATTAGAACATTTTTTAAACAATTATTTTGCTTGAAAAACTTGAATTTCTAAGGCTACACGACAAGTGCTAATCGAATATCGACAGATCTAATTATTTTAACGTAATTCTCATATAGTTCGGGACGCGTACAATATGTTTCTATAAAGTTCCGGTGATATAATTAATTAGAACATTTTTTAAACAATTATTTTGCTTGAAAAACTTGAATTTCTAAGGCTACACGACAAGTGCTAATCGAATATCGACAGATCTAATTATTTTAACGTAATTCTCATATAGTTCGGGACGCGTACAATATGTTTCTATAAAGTTCCGGTGATATAATTAATTAGAACATTTTTTAAACAATTATTTTGCTTGAAAAACTTGAATTTCTAAGGCTACACGACAAGTGCTAATCGAATATCGACAGATCTAATTATTTTAACGTAATTCTCATATAGTTCGGGACGCGTACAATATGTTTCTGTAAAGTTCCGGTGATATAATTAATTAGAACATTTTTTAAACAATTATTTTGCTTGAAAAACTTGAATTTCTAAGGCTACACGACAAGTGCTAATCGAATATCGACAGATCTAATTATTTTAACGTAATTCTCATATAGTTCGGGACGCGTACAATATGTTTCTATAAAGTTCAGGTGATATAATTAATTAGAACATTTTTTAAACAATTATTTTGCTTGAAAAACTTGAATTTCTAAGGCTACACGACAAGTGCTAATCGAATATCGACAGATCTAATTATTTTAACGTAATTCTCATATAGTTCGGACGCGTACAATATGTTTCTGTAAAGTTCCGGTGATATAATTAATTAGAACATTTTTTAAACAATTATTTTGCTTGAAAAACTTGAATTTCTAAGGCTACACGACAAGTGCTAATCGAATATCGACAGATCTAATTATTTGAACGTAATTCTCATATAGTTCGGGACGCGTACAATATGTTTCTATAAAGTTCCGGTGATATAATTAATTAGAAACATTTTTTAAACAATTATTTTGCTTGAAAAACTTGAATTTCTAAGGCTACACGACAAGTGCTAATTCGAATATCGACAGATCTAATTATTTTAACGTAATTCTCATATAGTTCGGGACGCGTACAATATGTTTCTGTAAAGTTCCGGTGATATAATTAATTAGAACATTTTTTAAACAATTATTTTGCTTGAAAAACTTGAATTTTCTAGGCTACACGACAAGTGCTAATCGAATATCGACAGATCTAATTATTTTAACGTAATTCTCATATAGTTCGGGACGCTTACAATATGTTTCTATAAAGTTCAGGTGATATAATTAATTAAACATTTTTTAAACAATTATTTTGCTGAAAAACTTGAATTTCTAAGGCTACACGACAAGTGCTAATCGAATATCGACAGATCTAATTATTTTAACGTAATTCTCATATAGTTCGGGACGCGTACAATATGTTTCTATAAAGTTCCGGTGATATAATTAATTAGAACATTTTTTAAACAATTATTTTGCTTGAAAAACTTGAATTTCTAAGGCTACACGACAAGTGCTAATCGAATATCGACAGATCTAATTATTTTAACGTAATTCTCATATAGTTCGGGACGCGTACAATATGTTTCTATAAAGTTCAGGTGATATAATTAATTAAAACATTTTTTAAACAATTATTTTGCCTGAAAAACTTGAATTTCTAAGGCTACACGACAAGTGCTAATCGAATATCGACAGATCTAATTATTTTAACGTAATTCTCATATAGTTCGGGACGCGTACAATATGTTTCTATAAAGTTCCGGTGATATAATTAATTAGAACATTTTTTAAACAATTATTTTGCTTGAAAAACTTGAATTTCTAAGGCTACACGACAAGTGCTAATCGAATATCGACAGATCTAATTATTTTAACGTAATTCTCATATAGTTCGGGACGCGTACAATATGTTTCTATAAAGTTCCGGTGATATAATTAATTAGAACATTTTTTAAACAATTATTTTGCTTGAAAAACTTGAATTTCTAAGGCTACACGACAAGTGCTAATCGAATATCGACAGATCTAATTATTTTAACGTAATTCTCATATAGTTCGGGACGCGTACAATATGTTTCTATAAAGTTCCGGTGATATAATTAATTAGAACATTTTTTAAACAATTATTATGCTTGAAAAACTTGAATTTTCTAAGGCTACACGACAAGTGCTAATCGAATATCGACAGATCTAATTATTTTAACGTAATTCTCATATAGTTCGGGACGCGTACAATATGTTTCTATAAAGTTCCGGTGATATAATTAATTAGAACATTTTTTAAACAATTATTATGCTTGAAAAACTTGAATTTCTAAGGCTACACGACAAGTGCTAATCGAATATCGACAGATCTAATTATTTTAACGTAATTCTCATATAGTTCGGGACGCGTACAATATGTTTCTATAAAGTTCCGGTGATATAATTAATTAGAACATTTTTTAAACAATTATTTTGCTTGAAAAACTTGAAGTTCTAAGGCTACACGACAAGTGCTAATCGAATATCGACAGATCTAATTATTTTAACGTAATTCTCATATAGTTCGGGACGCGTACAATATGTTTCTGTAAAGTTCCGGTGATATAATTAATTAGAACATTTTTTAAACAATTATTTTGCTTGAAAAACTTGAATTTCTAAGGCTACACGACAAGTGCTAATCGAATATCGACAGATCTATTTATTTGAACGTAATTCTCATATAGTTCGGGACGCGTACAATATGTTTCTATAAAGTTCCGGTGATATAATTAATTAAAACATTTTTTAAACAATTATTTTGCCCGAAAAACTTGAATTTCTAAGGCTACACGTCAAGTGCTATTTGAATATCGACAGATCTATTTATTTTAACGTAATTCTCATATAGTTCGGGACGCGTACAATATGTTTCTGTAAAGTTCCGGTGATATAATTAATTAGAACATTTTTTAAACAATTATTATGCTTGAAAAACTTGAATTTTTGAGGCTACACGACAAGTGCTAATCGAATATCGACAGATCTAATTATTTTAACGTAATTCTCATATAGTTCGGGACGCTTACAATATGTTTCTATAAAGTTCAGGTGATATAATTAATTAAAACATTTTTTAAACAATTATTTTGCCTGAAAAACTTGAATTTCTAAGGCTACACGTACAAGTGCTAATCGAATATCGACAGATCTATTATTTTAACGTAATTCTCATATAGTTCGGGACGCGTACAATATGTTTCTGTAAAGTTCCGGTGATATAATTAATTAGAACATTTTTTAAACAATTATTTTGCTTGAAAAACTTGAATTTCTAAGGCTACACGACAAGTGCTAATCGAATATCGACAGATCTAATTATTTTAACGTAATTCTCATATAGTTCGGGACGCGTACAATATGTTTCTATAAAGTTCAGGTGATATAATTAATTAGAACATTTTTTAAACAATTATTTTGCTTGAAAAACTTGAATTTCTAAGGCTACACGACAAGTGCTAATCGAATATCGACAGATCTATTTATTTTAACGTAATTCTCATATAGTTCGGGACGCGTACAATATGTTTCTGTAAAGTTCCGGTGATATAATTAATTAGAACATTTTTTAAACAATTATTTTGCTTGAAAAACTTGAAGTTCTAAGGCTACACGACAAGTGCTAATCGAATATCGACAGATCTAATTATTTTAACGTAATTCTCATATAGTTCGGGACGCGTACAATATGTTTCTGTAAAGTTCCGGTGATATAATTAATTAGAACATTTTTTAAACAATTATTTTGCTTAAAAAACTTGAAGTTCTAAGGCTACACGACAAGTGCTAATCGAATATCGACAGATCTAATTATTTGAACGTAATTCTCATATAGTTCGGGACGCGTACAATATGTTTCTGTAAAGTTCCGGTGATATAATTAATTAGAACATTTTTTAAACAATTATTTTGCTTGAAAAACTTGAATTTCTAAGGCTACACGACAAGTGCTAATCGAATATCGACAGATCTAATTATTTTAACGTAATTCTCATATAGTTCGGGACGCGTACAATATGTTTCTATAAAGTTCCGGTGATATAATTAATTAGAACATTTTTTAAACAATTATTATGCTTGAAAAACTTGAATTTCTAAGGCTACACGACAAGTGCTATTCGAATATCGACAGATCCTAATTATTTTAACGTAATTCTCATATAGTTCGGGACGCGTACAATATGTTTCTATAAAGTTCCGGTGATATAATTAATTAGAACATTTTTTAAACAATTATTATGCTTGAAAAACTTGTATTTCTAAGGCTACACGACAAGTGCTAATCGAATATCGACAGATCTAATTATTTTAACGTAATTTTCATATAGTTCGGGACGCGTACAATATGTTTCTGTAAAGTTCCGGTGATATAATTAATTAGAACATTTTTTAAACAATTATTTTGCTTGAAAAACTTGAATTTTTATGGCTACACGACAAGTGCTAATCGAATATCGACAGATCTAATTATTTTAACGTAATTCTCATATAGTTCGGGACGCGTACAATATGTTTCTATAAAGTTCAGGTGATATAATTAATTATAACATTTTTTAAACAATTATTATGCTTGAAAAACTTGAATTTCTAAGGCTACACGACAAGTGCTAATCGAATATCGACAGATCTAATTATTTTAACGTAATTCTCATATAGTTCGGGACGCGTACAATATGTTTCTATAAAGTTCCGGTGATATAATTAATTAGAACATTTTTTAAACAATTATTTTGCTTGAAAAACTTGAAGTTCTAAGGCTACACGACAAGTGCTAATCGAATATCGACAGATCTAATTATTTTAACGTAATTCTCATATAGTTCGGGACGCGTACAATATGTTTCTGTAAAGTTCCGGTGATATAATTAATTAGAACATTTTTTAAACAATTATTTTGCTTGAAAAACTTGAATTTCTAAGGCTACACGACAAGTGCTAATCGAATATCGACAGATCTAATTATTTTAACGTAATTCTCATATAGTTCGGGACGCTTACAATATGTTTCTATAAAGTTCAGGTGATATAATTAATTAAAACATTTTTTAAACAATTATTTTGCTTGAAAAACTTGAAGTTCTAAGGCTACACGACAAGTGCTAATCGAATATCGACAGATCTAATTATTTTAACGTAATTTTCATATAGTTCGGGACGCGTACAATATGTTTCTGTAAAGTTCCGGTGATATAATTAATTAGAACATTTTTTAAACAATTATTTTGCTTGAAAAACTTGAATTTTTATGGCTACACGACAAGTGCTAATCGAATATCGACAGATCTATTTATTTGAACGTAATTCTCATATAGTTCGGGACGCGTACAATATGTTTCTATAAAGTTCCGGTGATATAATTAATTAAAACATTTTTTAAACAATTATTTTGCCCGAAAAACTTGAATTTCTAAGGCTACACGTCAAGTGCTATTTGAATATCGACAGATCTATTTATTTGAACGTAATTCTCATATAGTTCGGGACGCGTACAATATGTTTCTGTAAAGTTCCGGTGATATAATTAATTAGAACATTTTTTAAACAATTATTATGCTTGAAAAACTTGAATTTTTGAGGTTACACGACAAGTGCTAATCGAATATCGACAGATCTAATTATTTTAACGTAATTCTCATATAGTTCGGGACGCTTACAATATGTTTCTATAAAGTTCAGGTGATATAATTAAATAAACATTTTTTAAACAATTATTTTGCCCAAAAAACTTGAATTTTTGAGGCTACACGACAAGTGCTAATCGAATATCGACAGATCTATTTATTTTAACGTAATTCTCATATAGTTCGGGACGCGTACAATATGTTTCTATAAAGTTCCGGTGATATAATTAATTAGAACATTTTTCTAACAATTATTTTGCTTGAAAAACTTGAATTTTTAAGGCTACACGACAAGTGCTAATCGAATATCGACAGATCTAATTATTTTAACGTAATTCTCATATAGTTCGGGACGCGTACAATATGTTTCTGTAAAGTTCCGGTGATATAATTAATTAGAACATTTTTTAAACAATTATTTTGCTTGAAAAACTTGAATTTCTAAGGCTACACGACAAGTGCTAATCGAATATCGACAGATCTAATTATTTTAACGTAATTCTTATATAGTTCGGGACGCGTACAATATGTTTCTATAAAGTTCCGGTGATATAATTAATTAGAACATTTTTTAAACAATTATTATGCTTGAAAAACTTGAATTTCTAAGGCTACACGACAAGTGCTAATCGAATATCGACAGATCTAATTATTTTAACGTAATTCTCATATAGTTCGGGAGGCGTACAATATGTTTCTATAAAGTTCCGGTGATATAATTAATTAGAACATTTTTTAAACAATTATTATGCTTGAAAAACTTGAATTTCTAAGGCTACACGACAAGTGCTAATCGAATATCGACAGATCTAATTATTTTAACGTAATTCTCATATAGTTCGGGACGCGTACAATATGTTTCTATAAAGTTCCGGTGATATAATTAATTAGAACATTTTTTAAACAATTATTTTGCTTGAAAAACTTGAAGTTCTAAGGCTACACGACAAGTGCTAATCGAATATCGACAGATCTAATTATTTTAACGTAATTTTCATATAGTTCGGGACGCGTACAATATGTTTCTGTAAAGTTCCGGTGATATAATTAATTAGAACATTTTTTAAACAATTATTTTGCTTGAAAAACTTGAATTTTTATGGCTACACGACAAGTGCTAATCGAATATCGACAGATCTATTTATTTGAACGTAATTCTCATATAGTTCGGGACGCGTACAATATGTTTCTATAAAGTTCCGGTGATATAATTAATTAAAACATTTTTTAAACAATTATTTTGCCCGAAAAACTTGAATTTCTAAGGCTACACGTCAAGTGCTATTTGAATATCGACAGATCTATTTATTTGAACGTAATTCTCATATAGTTCGGGACGCGTACAATATGTTTCTGTAAAGTTCCGGTGATATAATTAATTAGAACATTTTTTAAACAATTATTATGCTTGAAAAACTTGAATTTTTGAGGTTACACGACAAGTGCTAATCGAATATCGACAGATCTAATTATTTTAACGTAATTCTCATATAGTTCGGGACGCTTACAATATGTTTCTATAAAGTTCAGGTGATATAATTAAATAAAACATTTTTTAAACAATTATTTTGCCCAAAAAACTTGAATTTTTGAGGCTACACGACAAGTGCTAATCGAATATCGACAGATCTATTTATTTTAACGTAATTCTCATATAGTTCGGGACGCGTACAATATGTTTCTATAAAGTTCCGGTGATATAATTAATTAGAACATTTTTCTAACAATTATTTTGCTTGAAAAACTTGAATTTTTAAGGCTACACGACAAGTGCTAATCGAATATCGACAGATCTAATTATTTTAACGTAATTCTCATATAGTTCGGGACGCGTACAATATGTTTCTGTAAAGTTCCGGTGATATAATTAATTAGAACATTTTTTAAACAATTATTTTGCTTGAAAAACTTGAATTTCTAAGGCTACACGACAAGTGCTAATCGAATATCGACAGATCTAATTATTTTAACGTAATTCTTATATAGTTCGGGACGCGTACAATATGTTTCTATAAAGTTCCGGTGATATAATTAATTAGAACATTTTTTAAACAATTATTATGCTTGAAAAACTTGAATTTCTAAGGCTACACGACAAGTGCTAATCGAATATCGACAGATCTAATTATTTTAACGTAATTCTCATATAGTTCGGGAGGCGTACAATATGTTTCTATAAAGTTCCGGTGATATAATTAATTAGAACATTTTTTAAACAATTATTATGCTTGAAAAACTTGAATTTCTAAGGCTACACGACAAGTGCTAATCGAATATCGACAGATCTAATTATTTTAACGTAATTCTCATATAGTTCGGGACGCGTACAATATGTTTCTATAAAGTTCCGGTGATATAATTAATTAGAACATTTTTTAAACAATTATTTTGCTTGAAAAACTTGAAGTTCTAAGGCTACACGACAAGTGCTAATCGAATATCGACAGATCTAATTATTTTAACGTAATTTTCATATAGTTCGGGACGCGTACAATATGTTTCTGTAAAGTTCCGGTGATATAATTAATTAGAACATTTTTTAAACAATTATTTTGCTTGAAAAACTTGAATTTTTATGGCTACACGACAAGTGCTAATCGAATATCGACAGATCTATTTATTTGAACGTAATTCTCATATAGTTCGGGACGCGTACAATATGTTTCTATAAAGTTCCGGTGATATAATTAATTAAAACATTTTTTAAACAATTATTTTGCCCGAAAAACTTGAATTTCTAAGGCTACACGTCAAGTGCTATTTGAATATCGACAGATCTATTTATTTGAACGTAATTCTCATATAGTTCGGGACGCGTACAATATGTTTCTGTAAAGTTCCGGTGATATAATTAATTAGAACATTTTTTAAACAATTATTATGCTTGAAAAACTTGAATTTTTGAGGTTACACGACAAGTGCTAATCGAATATCGACAGATCTAATTATTTTAACGTAATTCTCATATAGTTCGGGACGCTTACAATATGTTTCTATAAAGTTCAGGTGATATAATTAATTAAAACATTTTTTAAACAATTATTTTTCCCGAAAAACTTGAATTTCTAAGGCTACACGTCAAGTGCTAATCGAATATCGACAGATCTATTTATTTGAACGTAATTCTCATATAGTTCGGGACGCGTACAATATGTTTCTGTAAAGTTCCGGTGATATAATTAATTAGAACATTTTTTAAACAATTATTTTGCTTGAAAAACTTGAATTTCTAAGGCTACACGACAAGTGCTAATCGAATATCGACAGATCTAATTATTTTAACGTAATTCTCATATAGTTCGGGACGCTTACAATATGTTTCTATAAAGTTCAGGTGATATAATTAATTAAAACATTTTTTAAACAATTATTTTGCTTGAAAAACTTGAATTTCTAAGGCTACACGACAAGTGCTAATCGAATATCGACAGATCTATTTATTTGAACGTAATTCTCATATAGTTCGGGACGCGTACAATATGTTTCTGTAAAGTTCCGGTGATATAATTAATTAGAACATTGTTTAAACAATTATTTTGCTTGAAAAACTTGAAGTTCTAAGGCTACACGACAAGTGCTAATCGAATATCGACAGATCTAATTATTTTAACGTAATTCTCATATAGTTCGGGACGCGTACAATATGTTTCTGTAAAGTTCCGGTGATATAATTAATTAGAACATTTTTTAAACAATTATTTTGCTTAAAAAACTTGAAGTTCTAAGGCTACACGACAAGTGCTAATCGAATATCGACAGATCTATTTATTTGAACGTAATTCTCATATAGTTCGGGACGCGTACAATATGTTTCTGTAAAGTTCCGGTGATATAAATAATTAGAACATTTTTTAAACAATTATTTTGCTTGAAAAACTTGAATTTCTAAGGCTACACGACAAGTGCTAATCGAATATCGACAGATCTAATTATTTTAACGTAATTCTCATATAGTTCGGGACGCGTACAATATGTTTCTATAAAGTTCCGGTGATATAATTAATTAGAACATTTTTTAAACAATTATTATGCTTGAAAAACTTGAATTTCTAAGGCTACACGACAAGTTCTATTCGAATATCGACAGACCTAATTATTTTAACGTAATTCTCATATAGTTCGGGACGCGTACAATATGTTTCTATAAAGTTCCGGTGATATAATTAATTAGAACATTTTTTAAACAATTATTATGCTTGAAAAACTTGTATTTCTAAGGCTACACGACAAGTGCTAATCGAATATCGACAGATCTAATTATTTTAACGTAATTTTCATATAGTTCGGGACGCGTACAATATGTTTCTGTAAAGTTCCGGTGATATAATTAATTAGAACATTTTTTAAACAATTATTTTGCTTGAAAAACTTGAATTTTTATGGCTACACGACAAGTGCTAATCGAATATCGACAGATCTAATTATTTTAACGTAATTCTCATATAGTTCGGGACGCGTACAATATGTTTCTATAAAGTTCAGGTGATATAATTAATTATAACATTTTTTAAACAATTTATTTGACCGAAAAACTTGAATTTCTAAGGCTACACGACAAGTGCTAATCGAATATCGACAGATCTATTTATTTGAACGTAATTCTCATATAGTTCGGGACGCGTACAATATGTTTTTATAAAGTTCAGGTGAAATAATTAATTAGAACAATTTTTAAACAATTATTTTGCCCGAAAAACTTGTATTTTAGGGCTAGGCCTGAAATTCTAATCGAATATCGACAGATCTATGTATTTTAACGTAATTCTCATATAGTTCTGGACGCCTACAAGAGTTTTTTAAAAAGTTACGGTGTTATAATTAATTAAAACATTTTTTAAACAATTATTTTGCCCGAAAAACTTGACTTTTGAGGGCTAAAGGTGAGATGCTGTTCAAATATCGACAGTTCTATTTATTTTAACGCAATTCTCATATAGTTCCGGACGCGTACAATAAGTTTCTAAAGAGTTCCGTTAATATAATTAATTAAAACATTTTTTAAACAATTATTTCACCCGAAAAACTTGAATTTTGAGAGCTAGACGTGAAATGCTAATCGAATATCAACAGTTCTATTTATTTAAACGCATTTTTCATATAGTTTTGGACGCGTACAATAGTTTTTTAAAAAGATACGGTGTTTTAATTAATTAAAACATTGTTTAAACAGTTATTTTTTCCGGAAAACTTGATTTTTGAGGATTAGACGTGAAATGCTAATCGAATATCGACAGTTTTATTTATTTTAACGCAGTTCTCATATAGTTTCAGACGCGTACAATAATTTTCTAAAGAGTTTTGGTAATATAATTAATTAAAACATTTTTCAAACAATTATTTTGCCCGAAAAACTTGAATTTTGAGAGCTAGACGTGAAATGCAAATCGAATATCAAGAGTTCTATTTATTTTAACGCAGTTTTCATATAGTTCTGGACGCGTACAATAGTTTTTGGAAAGTTACGGTGTTATAATTAATAAAAACATTTTTTAAACAATTATTTTGTTTGGAAAACTTGAATTTTTAAAGCTAGACCTGAAATGCTAATCAAATATCGATTGATCTATTTATTTTAACGTAATTCTCACATAGTTCCGGACGCGTACAATAATTTGCTATAGAATTCAGGTGATATAATTAATTAAAACATTTTTTAAACAATTATATTTTGTGGAAAACTTGAATTTTGACGGTTGACGGGAAATGCTAATCGAATATCGAGAATTTTATTTATTTTAACACAGTTTTCCTATAGTTCCGGACGCGTACAATAATTTTCTAAAGAGTTCGCCAGAAAGTGAAAGTTTTGAAAATTGATTGAAAATTAACAGGTAACATTACATATAATATATTATAATTTTTAATTTATTTAAAGGGGATTAAGTATGGAGATAAAGTATGTAAGAGTGATATTAAGAAACATGAAAATATAATATAATCACTAATTTGTGTTTAGTGAGTGAGAGAGGGGTGGAGGGAGGAGAGTGGGAGAGCGTGAGAGATAAAGAAGAGGATTAAATAAGAAAGTAAAGTGTAAGAGTAATATTGAACAATATGAAAATAATATAATTAATATCATTAATATTATAATTAATAATTTAGAGAGTGGGAGAAAGAGCGTGAGATAGAGAAGGGCATTAAATATGATAAAGTGTGTGAGAGTAATATTACAGAAGAAAAAAAAGTGCAATGTTCAATATAAAAATGCTAAGTGGCGCGCGCGAAGCGCGCGCAATGTTGTGGTCTAGTAATATAAAATATGCAATATATTATAAACTATTAATTTGTGTATAATAATCCTTAATTTTAAAAAATATAAGTGAGAGAAATAAATCGACTAATATAAAGAAAATACATAGCTGTTTTTTAAAAAAATATATATAATGGCAAATTATAAATATTTCGTGTTAATCATTATTATATATCTATTTTACATTCTTTACTGTTATTTTAATGTAAGTTCTTGAACATATATATTGGAACTTATATGGGATTTTTTCGGAATGACATTTTGTAAGTGTGTTAGTAAATATTTATAAGAGAATTTAGAAAGAGAAATATTTACACTTATTACATTTTGCCTTATATTATATTTTATTAAAACTGAGTAGTGCTTTTGTAGCCAGGAAAGTATTGTGAAAGTTGCGTCAGTTATTTCATATTCAAGTAAATGCTTTCTTAACGTCTTTTTAATGCTAATTTTTAATGATTTTGTAGAAGCAAGAATTATATGTCCACAATTATTTAATTTGCACTTTACAACACTGATATCTAATTTTTCGAAGAAGTCTCACACTTTCCCACTCGTTTCTTCGATGCTATTATAACTGACTTGTATCACGGACAATTTAATACTAAAGCTGATATAGAAGTCAATGAAAACGTTTACAAAACTACTCATGAAGCTCAACAGAAATATGTATATGTATTGAATTGTGTGTAAATACAATTACATATGATATATAATTTGAATTTGTCGAACAACTATATTGTATAGTGCTATCAATTATAACTTTATCATTAATTT
>NW_023415874.1:8131-44821 GCF_013373865.1 Monomorium pharaonis | reverse complement strand
TTTTTGTACTACACGCTCAGACATGTATTCCATATTACAGGGATCTCATGCACTGTAGTAACAACAGCGTGTAATAACTATAGATTACTGTGATCCTCTCTGTGATAACTACAGAGAGTTCTGTAATAACTACACAACTTATTGGCTGTAGTTTCTTTCCGTAAGGGATAACTTTGAGTAATCCTCAAAAGTTTCAGTTAATATGGCCATTGTTTATTAAAAAGTTATTAAATTTAATATGACAAATTACCCTAGTAGCAAAATATATTGGCAGTATATTGAGTAATATTGGCTAAATATTGCTTCCAATAGAAAGGGCTTCCGGATACATGCCGTGTCCTGGTACAGCGTTGCGCCGACGTTTCGGCATATTGTCTAAATATTGGTTATATTGGGAATGCATTGGCCAATGTTTTTCCAATGTTTCCTAATGTAACGCCAATATTGGTTATAAAATATTGGCTCCAAATTAGAACGCAATAATATGAAAAATCGATTGGTTCAACATTCGCCTAATGCTGAACAAATATTGAACCAATATTGCTACTTAGACAAATTGGCTAAATAAGATGAAGCGTCCACTTTACAATATTGGACCAATATTGGGAATATTTTTTTTACATTACTTCTCAATATTGTGATAATGTTTTTTGCTACTAAGGCACTGCCGACTAAAACTTAAATGACTGAAGATCATGACCTTAATAATAAGTATATGTTATTGAGGCGGTATTCCAAATAATTAGCGAAATAATTTATTCATTGAGAAAGAAAAAGAGAGAGTGAGAGAGAGAGAGAGAGATCCTTGATAAAGTTTTTTCTTAGAATTATTCACATATTTTTTCAAAATTTTAATATAAATTTTAAAATGTGCCTAAATTTCTGTTTAATTTTATAACTTTTTAGAAAAGTTTCTTAAATTTTAAAAATATGAATTAGAATTCTTTTCAGAAAAAAGGCTATAATATATCTTTTCTAGAATTCTTTACATACGTGAATTCTGAAATATATATAAATATTTCTCATACTTAATTACCAAAGAAATTTTATAAAATCTTTAAGTTATTTTTTAAAAAACCATAATAAATTTAAACTATAAAAAATTCTTAAAAATATAAGAATACCTGGGTAAAATTTTTGATATGCATATATAAATATAGATAAATATGTATAAATATATATAAAATACGTCCATATATGTTTATATTATTATTAATATAATTTTCTTTGCTTTTGTAAAATCTTTTTTACAAAAAAATAATAATCATACTGAAAAGGCAAAAACTATTTAAAAACATCATTTTTGCATTAATTATTTTACAAAAAGCTAGGTATAAAAAAATAAGAAAAATTATCCATATAATCATACCCTGCATAAAACGTCGGAGTGAAAAGAAATATTTAATTTAAAAATATTAACATTTTATCAAAAAGCAGAATTCAGAAGAATTTAGAAGATATTCAAAAGATATTCAATTAAATATCTTCTGAATATCTTTTGAATTTTTCGCATTCAATCGCAATAAGAAGCATTCAAATAAATACAAATCTTTGCATTAAAAAAGATTCACTTCTTCTGCTAATTGTTATCAGATTCAGAGGCATACAAAATTTCATAGTACTATCCTCAATATCGCACTGATAAGTATTGGCCAATATCCAATCCAAGATTTTTGCAAAGCAGAATTTACAATAAAATCTTGTGAATGCGAAACACTATTTTTGAATAAGATATTTTATGCATATATATATATAAATCAAAAATATATATGATTAATATGAGCAATATTTTCTCATTTCTTCAAACTTAACTTTTTGTAAACAAAAACCACTGCAAAAATTATCTTTTTAATTAGTTTCTGTCTTTTTAGTAACTATTATTTATTTTATATCAAAGAGAAATTTTATAAAAAAAAAAGAAACTAGTATAAACATATATGGACATATTTTTTATATATTTATATATGTTTTTATATAAAAAAGTTTTTTCGGATACTTTTCATAAAAAATATGAACTCGTTAAAATCATCCGTGAAATTCATAGATATACTCACGTAGTTTTTAAATATTTCTCTTGATGATGAAATTGTCACGAGAAACCTTCTGTTAATTATAATTTCAATGATTTACATCAATTTTTAATCGGACGAGATTTGAAAACCAACAATCTAATCAATGTAGACTCACTGTTTTCTAACGTATCACTGCTTTTTGATAACTATATCGAAACATATGTCGTGTCTCATGCGTTGTATGAGTTAAAATCTGCATGCGTCAGCGCAAACTGGTTTATGACAGCAAAACAAAGATAGCACGATAAGATATTTCAGGAAGAATATATATAGTTACATAGAGTGAATACGGCAAAAGCGGGAATTTTCATTGGATACAATACCGTAATAAAATCAAGACATTGGCTGCGTTCAGCAGAAAAAGCAACTTTACAACTGTTGTAAAATTCTTCAACACGATTGGTTCTTGCTCTTAGTTTCTGTTAGATCTAAACGTATAAACCAGTCGTGTTGAAGAATTTTACAACAATTGCAAAGCTGCTTTTTCTGTTGAACGCAGCCATTATAACACAGTAAGTTTTATATTTTTTTAACTCATATGAATTAAGTTAAAATTATATAGGTATATAAATTATGTTGATATCTTATAAAATTAATTTAGTTACGTTGTGTGAACAATAAAACACATAGAAACGAAACTTCCAATGGACGTCTGTTATGAAAATAAAATTTTAGTTGACGTTATATATCCAATGTAGGGCCATTAAATATCCACAGTTTCACATTGCATATGTCCAGTCCCAGATAACACAGTGTCTTCTTAAAGAATTTATAAAGTAGTCTTCCTTTCTAAACAGTAATTCCTGAGGAATTCATAGAAGAATACTTTAAGAATAACTTTTAGAATAAGTGGGAAGTTACATGCACCATGATTCGAATTCCTCAGGACTTCTTAAAGTATTCACATAGAATTATTTGTTAGAATTCCTCAGAACTTTAAAGTATTCATATAGAATTACTTGTTGGAATTCCTCAGAACTTCTTAAAGTATTTATTAGGACTTCTTCAAGTAGATATCTCAAACGGAATTAAAAAATTTATTTTCAAGATTTCTGATAAATGTTCCGATTTTTATAATATTGGAACGTTTCTCAGAAAAATTTAAAAAATAAAAAATTCTGATTAATTTTGTAAGAGGAAGAAGATTATACCATGTTTCAGCCAAGCCATAGTCGTACCCATGCCCAGTAAGCAAGAGACATTGATCAACATTTTTGAAACGTTAATTTTAGAGAAATTTCTTAACATTATAACCTAATGTTTTATAAATATTTGTAGAATGTTACTTAATAATATTGCTGTCTTAATATTAGTATGATATTTTAAAAACATTTATTAGATGTTATTTAAATGTTTTTAAACGTTAGATGACATAACGTTTGATAAATATTTTTTTTAAATATTACTTACTAATATTGCTGTCTTATATTATTAAGATATTTTAAAAACTGCCACTGCACTTATTAATATGTTCTTTAAATTTTATTAAACGTTATGACATAACGTTGATAAATATTTTTAAAATATTACTGAATAATATACTGTTTTAATATTTTAAAAACATGAGTTACATACGTGTTTTAAATGTTATTAAACATTATAACATAATTATAAATATTCTTTTAAAATATTAGTTATTTAATACATAAAATCTAAACATTTAATAATTTTATAGACATAAATTAAAATATTTTTATGTGTTTATAATACAAATTTTTATAAAAACTAGTACAAAAATTAAAAGTTTAAAAAATTTTAAGATTTGAAATTTTTATTAGTTAAAATATTTACTTACTCATATAATACTAAAATTATTTATAAATAATTGTATGTAATGTACTAAATTACATTAATTATTTATTGTTTGATATAAATATTTTTTGTAGAAATTAAAAAAAACATCACTAAGTTACTATTTTTTATTAATATTTTATAATAACATAATTTTAGTTTTATAAAGAACAGAGCAAAAACAGATATTTTTATTAAGTTATTTCATGTGTTATTTCACATATATAAAAATCAGTAAAAACTGATTATTTATATTTATTTATAAAATATTATTTAACTGCACGTTTTATCTTTCTGACATCTATTAATCTAATCTATAACAAATATGTATTCATGAGCATTAAATGTTCATAGATCATCAGGAAATGTTAGGTTGCGTAGGGTCTTCAAAATCAAACAACGTCGACGGCGCACAGTGGTCCAAACGAACAATATTCTGTTCAAAATAGGCTACAGGTCGTATTTTTTAACCGATTTGCATGATCCTTGCATGACAGAAATACTCGGAAATAAATTCTGAAAAAAACTTTGAAAGCAGATTTTTTAATTTCTTTGTTTATACAAAAATATTTAAATAAATAAAGTGATAAATTGGCATTTTTCCACTAAATTATTTTTTATCTAGCTACAAATCACATTTTGTGTCTTGTATTTGGTGTGTGTGTGTGTGTGTGTGTGTGTGTGTGTGTGTGTGTGTGTGTGTGTGTGTGTGTGTGTGTGTGTGTGTGCGTGTGCGTGTATATATACCCAGATAGCACAAGGACATCCATTGTATGTCCAATGGATATCCGCTTCTGGACATTCGGACGTCCATTAAGAGTCCAAGTAAGGTTCGTCGGACATTCGATGGACGTCCATATACGTTTGGCACAATTTTGTACGTTCATAGAAAGTCCTTTAATGGACGTCCATGGGATATACGTTTGTTACAATTCGGACATTTATAGAAAGTCCGAAATAAACCAAATTTTGGACCTATTATGATTTGATTATTTCTTTTGGGTCTTTTTCAATTAAAGGGCTTGCTGCAATAGTGGGTTAATCCACATTTTGTAAAAATCATCGACATAAAGCATGGACTGCGCATTTCCTGCAAAAAGCTCTTGAAAAGTGTCCGGCAGAAAGACAAAGAGGAGACATGGTCCAGGTCAATTTCTTTCTTTGTCTAGCGCCCATTATGCTACTGATTAGACAGAGACAGCTTGACCCAGACCAATTGCTGTGTCCCTCTTTTGATCGGAAAAAGAAATGAAAAAAAAACGAAAAAGAAAAAGAAACAATAATAAAAAAGAAAAAGAAAAAGAAACGAAAATAAAAAAAACAAAACGATAAAAAACGAAAAAGAAACAATAATGTATTATAACAAACATTTCAAAAAATACCAATAATTAATTGTGTTAATAATAAATAAAAAAATAATACGTATTATTTCATATTATTTCATATTATATCTAAAAGTATAACAATTAAAATAAACCTTTTGAAAATTAAAAATAATATAATTTATTATTATTTATAAATTAATGTTAATTAGAACTATTGTAAATAATATATATATAATTTACAATATTTCTTTTAGATTATATAATAAAAATAAAGATAAATTATGTAAAAGTAAGATCCAAGTGCGGACATAAATCAGATATCCAGCATAAGACGTTCTGAATAGAACATCCGTTTTAATTCAAATAATGGACATCCTATGAATGTCCATTTTATGTCCATGGACATGTGGACCTGAATTGGACTTAAAATGGACGTCGTTGGAACATTCAGTGCTATTTGGGTATATACATAATATATTATTGATAACTATTTATATAAAATTATTTATATAAAAAATTGTATATTTATATTTTATTTTTTAGCTACATTATGAAATGGAAAAAATACGGATAATTTTAATTAAATTGAAATTATTAATTGGAAACAAATTCCATAATCATCAATAATTACAGTAGCTGCATATTAATTGCTTCTAAAAATTAAAAAGTTAACATTTTTATTCTTATTATTAATATGTCGGTTATGTAATAACCTATTTTATATTACAAAATTTTATTTACAAAAATATCTTATTATAATTTCTTTTAATAAAATACGTATCTTACAAAAAATTATAATTACAGTAAATAAAATAATCAAATTAATGTATCACTGATATGTTTTTACTCATGGTAAAAAAGATTTTTGAAAATATTGTCAAATACTATAAAAAGTTAGCCTCGTTAACCTTGTAAATCAATCTTTGTTTTTTGAACGTGCCTAACTACTAGGAGAAACGCGCGAAATTTCTGATTGGCTGATCCTCTTTCTATTACTTTTTCGAGATTCCGTTTTCCGGATTAAGAAAAAAACAAACTTGGAACTGAAAGAAATGAAGGAATCAAATACTAAATAGAATAAAAGAGGATTTAGATATTATGAACAGAGATTAACGCTTCGCGTCATACGACAGGTTCCGCTGGTGTGTTCAAAGATGTTCGGGAAATTTTCGGTCTGTTCTGCGATGTTGTTGCGTTGCCCGTGCACGTTCTTTTGTCAACTTGGCCAGGATGAGAGGATCGAGGACTCGGTCGAGGGAAGGGGGGAGAAAAGATGGTCGGCTATCCAAGGAGTTGACTAATTTAAGGCCCGAGTAATGAAATTTCTGCCGAGCTGGATCTGAAACGGAAACAGAAACTCCTCTCGCTCTTCTAGATCGGACGACGAGGGCGTCCGCGAGTCTCCCTTTATCGTATACGACACTCGGAGTGTCCGTTCGCCGTCTCCGCTACGAATCGAGCCTCAATGGCGTTTATGAGTCTCCCTTCGTGAATAACTCTCAACAGTCCGAAACTTCCCGGTCGACCAAACTTACGGATCCGACATCGATATTAACCCAAATATCTACCTCGATCGCTTCTCACGAAGGCAAACATAAAGAGGAACAACAGCACGCACATACGCACACACGATTCAAAAACCGACGAATTCGTATTCAAGCGAGCACCCGCCGTGTCAACGCATCTCAACCGACAAAACACACACACCGCGCGTGCGCCGGTTTGTTCAGAAATTCATGTCCGTCACCCACGCCGCCAGCGATATTCGCGCTGCACTCATCTGCACGCTTTGCTCTCTTCTTAGGTGAGGAGACGAGTACAGTTACGAAGCTCTTATTCCGTAACATTCCCCCCGGTACTCGGCGACGGTGTCGACGAGTTGCTAGTATCAGGATCAAGAGGTAGGACGCAGAGTTTCGCTATTGGCCGTTTATACGTGGCGCTGGCGGTCCGGAGAGTGACGACTCGGGCTAGGCCGTCCCTTATGCAGCTCAACCACTCTTCCCAGCGGTTACTTTGCGGGGGGGTAGCGATCATCTGTCAGAAGGACTAACAAACCTTTCTTGATAACCGTGGATGGATGATGCCACTTGGAGATCGCCAGGTATCGTTGAAGGCACTCGGAGGACCAGCGGGACCAGAATTGGTCTACTTTCTGACGGAGAAGTTGCCACCTAGAGAGTCTTGATGTGGGTACGTCCATCACACAGGGCTCTGGTATCGTAGTCGGAGCTTCTCCTATGAGAAAGTGACCGGGTGTTAAAGCGTTGAAATCGTCCGCATTGTCAGAAAGCGGGCTCAGAGGGCGAGAGTTCAGAACTGCTTCAATTTGGACCACTACCGTGGACAGCTCCTCGTAGGTAAGAGTGGTATCTCCGAGAACTCGTGCAAGATGGAATTTTGTGGACTTCACAGCCGCCTCCCATTTGCCACCAAAATGAGGCGCGGCTGGAGGGTTGAATATCCATCGTGTGCCGTCGTTAGCGAGAAGGCGGGCCTTCTCCCGTAGTGCCTGAGATGAAGAGGAGAATCGCCGCCGTAACTCCGCATCAGCTCTCACAAAGTTTGTTCCACAGTCACTCCGAAGGGTAGCACATATTCCTCAACGTCCTGTGAACCTTTTATAAGCTGCGATAAAGGCTTCTGTGGTGTAGTCTGTGACGATCTCGATGTGAACTGCGGAGGTGACGAGACAAATGAAAATGGCGAGATAACCCTTGTATGTGCGAGTCGATCTGCCCCTCCAAGTCTTGAGCTGCATCGGTCCTGCGTAATCCAAGCCGGAGTGGAGAAAAGCGCGAGAGGGAATTACTCTATTCGGTGGGAGTTGCCCCATCAATTGTTGAGCGTGGCGTGCACATGTAACGCATCTCAAGATGAACGTCCTAACAGGGGCTCTCCCTCCCACGATCCAGTAAGTGTGTCTCAGATATCCTAGAGTAAGCTGGGTTCCTCCGTGGAGTGTTCGTTTGTGGGCGTCGGCGATAACCAAGGTCGTGAGCGCCGATTTGCGAGGCAAAATGATGGGGTGTTTCGACTATGCATCCAACCTAGCATGGTGCAGACGCCCGCCCACCCGCAATACTCCGACTTTGTCGATGAACGGGGTGAGCCTCAGGAGCGGTGAGGAATTAGAAAGGGAGTTTCCCTGAAGGAGGACGTGAATTTCGTCGTGGAACGCCTTTTGCTGCACCGTCCTGCACCAGAACAGATGGCTCTGTCGCAGCTCTTCTGGACTGACAGAACTATCGGTGCAAGCTCCGGGAATCCGTTTTAAACGGAAGTAGACTCTTTTACAGAGTGCCGTGATCCTCAAGAGTCGAGTCAACGACGAGTAGCGTTCCAACAGGTCCCAGTGTGGGATGGATTAAGCAGTGATTGTCAGAACCTGGACGTGTCGTTCCTCTAGATCGTTCTCCGATGGTGAAGGGGAAGCAACTGTGGGCCAAGAAGTCTAAGGCCCAATGAGCCAAGAGGGACCGGTCCACCAGAGTTCATGACTGAGAAGTTGTTCGGCGCGTAAGCCTCGGGAGGCGGAATCTGCAGGATTTTCCTTCCCGGGGACAAACCTCCACGTGGCAGTGGGTAACAGCTCCTGAATAGCAGTCACCCTGTTCCGGACGTAATCTTTCCAGCGGGATGGATGGGCGGTAATCCAGGAGAGAGTCGCGGCTGAGTCCGTCCAGAGATATACAGGTGCATGCGGCAAATTTAACGTTTGAAGAGTGTGCGCCACTTGCTGAGAAAGAAGTAGGGCTGCACACAGTTCCAGTCGAGAGATAGTAACACGTTTGAGGGGTGTCACTCGTGACTTGACACAAGCCGGTCTCACGGTGACTCCCTCCTCCGGGGTTGCTGATCTTATGTAAAATTGCTAAGATTTTTATTATAAATTTGCATTTATTGTCAAATATTTGAGTTCTTACAATTATTCGTCGTTATATTTCATATTTTTTCGATAAATTATTGTCGCCAGCACCACCATTTGGTACTACATTTCTAATAGATTTTTGCCTCACTTTTGGAGGCGAAATCAGGCTTATAGCGTTTTCGATTTGTTGACTCGACCCGACTCCGGATCAATGGTCTGTTCCTTTTATCTTCATTTCTTGCACAGTTTATCACTTTTTTTGCAGTGGAAAAGAACAAACCATTGACTCGGCAGAGTCGGGTTGAGACAGCAAATCGAAAACGCTATTAGTTCGGTCTCCTGGTTCTAGTCTTCATAAGTCAGTATTCATAGTCGGATCTTATATTTAAGGGGTTATACCAACCTAGCGGGACAAAAATTCGATTTTTTTAAATTACATTTTCTTGAAGTTTCAAGTTTCGAGAATATATCCTGAAAGTTTTATGTTAATATCTGAAAAAATGCCGGAATTACAGAGAGTTGAGTAAAACGGGATCGAGCGTTCGAGTGCTCGAATTGGAGCAATATCAACATAAATCGCCACTGGACGATGATGTGATTAAAGCCATTCGTCCAATATTTGAAAACAACTTTCTAGTGATAATTTACTGGAGAAATGCGTCGGTAGATTTACGCAAAACATTAACGAAAGTTTGAACAATCTGATTTGGCGCATAGCGCTAAAGTGCAGCACAGCGGTGCACACGTTGTGCAAATTGCTGCCAATATTGCTGCATACACATTTAATGAAAATGCTGCCGCATATTTATTAATGATAATAAAAGATTTGTGCTGCATATTGCGAAAATCAAAACCGAGCGCGCATTAATGTGGCCGAAGTACGAGCACAAAAGACGACGCGCGAAGAAAGGATTGCTTGCCGTCAACAGAAGTCTTCACAGAGCGCTGCTGTTATTGATGTGGAAGAAATCTCATATGGCCCCAGAATTGCCGACTAGAGGTAAAGTGCAAAATTCGGTTATTAACAATAGTAGAACTAAACTTGAAACTTTAAACGCGTTTTTTTCAAAACATGGTTTTCAAAGTCGGTGACGACCAGATCTCAAAAACTAATCGATGGATCGTTTTCAAATTTTTACACAATACTCTCAGAAACATTTTTTTGTCGGTGATGATCTATTTTTTTCTATCGATCTTCATTAAAAATTAAAAAAATGAAAAGGACAAAAATTTTTTGTTTTTTTTTTAATTTTAACTTCAACTCATCGCCATTTTGTAACAAACGATAAAATCGACAATCGGCGATCGTCACCGACAAACCACTACTGTTAACTTAAAAACACCATTTTGTTTTTTTGTTTCAGATGGATCGTTTAGACGGGACAATGGTCACCGCAAAATGCGTTTTTCCAAACTTCAATGTGTGTCGGCGGCCATATTTCTGTTTTCCGTCGCCATTGTTTAATAAAAAAATTTTTTTTTGTCGAAACATAAGTCAATAATCACCCAAAATTTTATTTAATTCCCATTACCCGTTTAGGAGGAATAAAATATCAAAGTTAGGCCTGTTTTTCGACCGTCTAGGTTGGTGTAACCCCTTAAGATCATCTTAAGTACTGTCTTAAGATGCCATCAGCCAATCACAGAGCTGTATTAGCACCTTAAGATATTCCTTGAGACGATCTTGAAATAAGATTCGACTATGGATACCAGCCATAGAGCTTGTATTAATGGAGGGACCATTGCTATATGCCGGAGTCCGCGCGGGAAGAATCGACAGAGACATGAATATATTCTCGTATATTCTGTCTCTTTTTGTGTTGGACATCCCCACTACTCCGTTTTCTAGAAGGAAAGAAGCGCACATACGAGCGGTACGACAGATACGAGCCTAATACCTACTTGGTGCCTACTTGGGCCTTGGGCTGTTACGATTAGTACAAAAAATTTTTACATACGAAAGTAATACTGTGCATTTAATGATTGGCATGTATCTTTTAGATTCTAAATTATGTACCACTTAATGAATGCACAGTGTTATTTTCGTAAACAATTTTTTTTCGTACGAGTTCGAGAATCGGGCCTCAGATTGTATAGTTACGAACCTGGGGTTCTATTCTTGAAACAAGGACCCTAGATGTCGTATGCGATATTGTATGCGATAGCTATTCTTGAACGGATGAGATGTATCGTATGCGAGAAAATATCGAATGATTAATATCGAGTGGGTATAACCTATGCGATACGCATGCATGGACACAGAAATATAGGGACAGAGTATAAGCTTGATTGAAGGACGAGGGGAGTGAAGCTAAAATATAGGGGGAGTCCGCCATGATACTGTGCCTAAATTTGATTGGTTATAATTCTGCGCATGCTTAATGTTACTATTTTAAAAAAAATACAGATTAATTTAAAACTGTTATTTATTTGTTATACAAATATGAATCTAGTACCATTGTTGAGTACTATTGGATTATGAAATTATTTACTTTATTTTCTATGTTATCAAATATTTATCATAAATAAATTAGTCTTATATACTTGCTATAATGTAAAATAAAATACAAATTATAAAAGTTTAGTCAAATTACTACACAATATTTAATATTTTAAATATTTATTGTTGTCTATATAAATACAAAACCTTAACAAATATACATGGCTAATATGTAATATTATGACATAAAATATCTTATTAATATCTTGTTGAAATATTTTGGACATTTACTTACTAGGGCTCATTCGCAAAAGAAATGTATGCGCAAATACCCGCTGCAACAGAAAAGTTGCAAGTTTATTAAAAGCCATACAATAGTCAATAAATTTCCAATTATTCTATAAAAACAAAGTTTGCAAATACATTTCTCTTGCGAATAAGCTCAAGAATCGAGCCCCTAAGATATATCTTTGGAATTGCATTTAAAAATTTGGATCCAATGAGGGATATATTTATGAAATGTATGGTAACAAATATCATTAATTATATTTAATAAGTAACAACATTTATTGCCCTTTAAAAAGTACAAGTTTATTAAGTAAGTGACGCTTACTATTTGATTTATCTATACTAGTTAACGCTATATAGTGTAGCCTAATTTTTACATATTTTTTAACAATTAGCTCGAATTAAATGGACATCGTGATTTTCCATTAATGATTGATCCTCATACAGCACAAAAGCTTGCAGCAACATTGCTGCAACATTGCATATTGCGATGTAATGTTTCAGAGATATTGCAAAGACATTATTTTACAATATTACTTCAGCAATGATGCAGCAACATTTTAAAATATTATTAAAATAGTGAAAATAGATAAAATTAATATTCAATACAGTTTGAATAAATATATTACAGTAACTTTTCAAAAATAATGTAAAAGTGATCGTTCTATATTATTTAAAATTTTTCATCTATAGAGATACATGCATTCTGGAGTAGTTTTAATTTGTGTGTAAAACTATTATTATGTAGATTTGTGTATAACAGAGTACAAGGTTATTCAAAATTATTTTAAATAACTGTATTTTTTAATTTAACAAATACAGAGTGATTATACCCAGACAGCACATGTAGATTATGAGAACGATAATAGGATATTGCGAAAGTATATTGCAATATTCGTATAATATTAGAGATACGTCTGTGATATGGCGAGTATATACTCATAACGTACTATGTCCGCGTTGCCTTATCCCATAGAATTTCGCTGGCAGTTTATGAGAATATACCGAATATATCTTAAGAATGTTATACGTATGTCTAAAGTATATCTTCAGTATATTCACAATATGTCTACAGTATGTTCACATTATATGGGCTCATGCATAATGAGAGGAATAAGGAACAAGGAATTAAACATACAGAATTAGCAAGAAGAAATAAGAAGAGGAATTAATCATTTCGCACATCAGGAAGCTATCGCAAAAAATGAAGCGTAATATCTGTTGAATACGCTGGGGTGCTTTGGGAAATTATGCTCAGATAATTGTAGGTTATAACCTAAATAATATATGTATATATACAATATATATATATTATTATAGTTTACGTTACTATATTATATCTTATGTACATACCAGAGTTATCTGGGCGTAATTCCTGAGAAAACCACGTTGTCCGTGAGTTCGTGTTCGCACGTTCACACCCTACACTTCACCACGTGTCTGCATCACACGGCAGACGAAAATGCGTAACGTTACAGATCATAGATAGCGTTGACATGATTCACTTTCGATATTACGCGGATATTTTGGAAATATGTGATAGATATACATGAGATATATCATAGGATATTTTACGGATGTTTGAGTATATTAGATATAATCTCAGTATATTCAGTAGGAGTTGCAAAGTTCAGTCGCTATATTCTAAGTTTATCTTGAGGATATATCAAAATGACATTCTATTGAGACGTTATATGAATGTTTTACGTATATTCGGTATGATCACAGTACATTACGTATGAGAGTATAATATTCGTACGATATCTGGTGCTGTCTGGGTAGTGACATCAACCAAACGATCATCCGATCAATTCATTCAGTTTTAAATAACTATATTTTGAATTTAACAACAGAGTGATTACGTCAACCAATTAAAAGATAAATTTTGTAAGTTTTGTCTCTCTCATCTTATAATGTACTTATATAAGATAAAAGACAAAACTTGCAAAGTTTATCTTTTGGTTGAAGTTTCACTAATCACTCTGTATTTGTTAAATTCAAAATAGTTATTTAAAATCAGATGAATTATTTTGAATAATCTTTTTCTGAATAATATTGCATACATATTTTACTGCAATATTGCTACAATATTACGTAACAATATTTCTAAAAACGGACATTTTACCATTGCTGCAATCTTGCAACAACCTTGCAGCAACATTTCACAACGTTTATGCAATATTGCAATCTTGCGTTGAAATGTTGCCACAACGTTGCTGCAATCTTTCTGTGCTGTATGGGTAATTTTTAATAAATTTTAATGCATTTTAATAAATCTTAATAAATAATAAAAAGGGATCAAATAAAAAAGTTTCTGTGAAATATTTCATTAATATATTTCTATCAAGATGATCAAGACTGGATCTTTGAGTTTAATATTATTTTTCATCAAAATACGTATATAATAATATATACTATTTTGATTCATTAGACTGCATGTACTGTTTGTCTTAAAATGCAATCCTTTTCTGTACCAATTGCAAATATGTAAACGACTTAAGTATCATTATTATCAATTAAATTGATAACGTAATCATATATTATTTAAAAATTTTAGTTTAAATAATTAATGCAATTCAAGAGCGACAGTATACGACATAGTGCAAAAGAACATAAATTTACATAAAAAAATTATATTAGGCATAAGCTTCAAACATATAATATTATGTAAAATAAATATAAATTAATAATTAATTAATTAGATTTTGAATTGAGATAGAAAAATGGAACAAAATAAAAATTTATAGGAAATTGTTTAAATTATTTTATTTTATTACATATAAAATAATTTTAATTAAAGAGTAATATAGGACTTATTAATTATTATTTAATTTATTTAAAAATTAAAAAATTTATTTAATAAGATCGTAAATAACTTTAATAATTTTTATTTTGTGAACTTTAATAATTTCAATTTTTATTGAAAAATTTAATTGTTTAATAATCATTTTATAATTATTAAAATATTGAATATAAAATAAATGTAAACAAATAAGTATCATATATATATAAAGAAAAATAATAATAAATATACTAAGTAACATAGTTAACATAAATAATTATTAATATATATATAAACATTTTGTTAATATTGCTGGCAGTGGCTAATCAACTGCCCAACAGTGTTTGCTACGCTATAGCTGTTCACGAAACTCGCCATCACTACCGCGCTATTGGCTCCACGAACAGTTCAGATAGCGTTAGCGTTTGTAGCGTTAATAGTGTCTCCTCGAACGCACCCTTTGGGTGCGTTCGGGGAGCTCACTATCAGCGCTACGTAGCACTACCGCTGTTCGCGGAGACGCTGGATAGCGCTATCAAAATTATGATGACGTCACTGTCCGTAGCGTTTGACGTCATAAACGCGCGCTATCTATGCTACTGCTTTAGAGATAGTGCATGGATAGCGTTTGGCTCAATCCCCACCATTGTCTGTTTAAACATCACGTGCTATCTCTCTTTTAAGGTTAGAGAAAATTTATGCGTGATCTTGAAAGAAGAAAATAAGAAATTGTTTATATGTCCTAATAAAAATATTTAACTAAAAATCTTTCTTTATTGAGAGAGAGAGAAAGGGAGAGAGAGAGAGAGAGAGAGAGAGAGAGAAAGTTTCATTAAAATTTATTTAATTTATTAAAATATATATTAAAATTCCTTAATATATACTTATTTAAATTTGTTAAAATTTTTTAAAATTTATAAAATTTATTTTATTACATTGTTATTTATTAAATAAATAAATTTTATAAATTTTAATAAATGTTAAATATTAATTTTTAATAAATTTTAATAAATTTTAATGAATTTTAATGCATTTTAATAAATCTTAATAAATAATAAAAAGGGATCAAATAAAAAAGTTTCTGTGAAATATTTCATTAATATATTTCTATCAAGGTGATCAAGACTGGATCTTTGAGTTTAATATTATTTTTCATCAAAATATGTATATAATAATATATACTATTTTGATTCATTACACTGCATGTACTGTTTGTCTTAAAATGCAATCCTTTTCTGTACCAATTGCAAATATGTAAACGACTTAAGTATCATTATTATCAATTAAATTGATAACGTAATCATATATTATTTAAAAATTTTAGTTTAAATAATTAATGCAATTCAAGAGCGACAGTATCCCAGGCAACCAGCTGACGTCGAAATGACGTAAATTTACGTGATTTTTGTCACTAATTGGTGACTATGACCTAAAACTGACGTTATTTTAAACGTCATAACAATCACGTCAGTATATACGTCATAAGTATACGTTATATATGACGTAACTACCCTGCTAAAAACGACCGATTGAAACCAACTAAAAAAAAAGAATCGGTTTCAGTCTGGAATCTTGATCTGGAAATTCCGTATTCGTGCCGATTGAAATCATTAAAACCAACAAAAACCAATCAGTGATATAGGAAACGATTTTAGTTGATTTCTATTGTTTTGAATTTGGTACAATTAATTGGTTCTAATCGTTTTCAATTGTTTAAATTGTTTCTTATCCGGAAATTCCGAATCAAGATTCCAGATTTAAACCGATTTATTAATCGTATTTAATCGGTGATTACATTCTATAATCGTCTTTAATCGGTTTTAATTGTTTTATTTCATAATTCATCCTGTTTATAAACACTTGATCCATTTCAATTAAATCCAATTATTTTACATATTAAAGTTTATTAAAATGAGTTTTAATGTAATCAATTTTAATTGGTTTGGTTTTTTATATTTTTTATTTTCGATATTTTAAAATTTTTTTTATATTAACAATTTATAGAATTTTTTATAAATACTATTATTAAATTTTTTTAAAGAACAAATTATATTAAATACACTTCAACATTTGCTCTTGATTTTTTTGGTATGGATTCATTGTTTGGTTCGTGATCGAGTTATAGCTGTCTAAACTAAGTTAGGGCTGGGGTACTAAACACCTCATGACAAACCTGATTTAAAAATTAAATGTGTCAACGGAAGGGTTAAAGCTGATTTAATTATAATTGTGGTTATTTATTATAAAATCCAAAAAATTTTTTTATACAATATGTATAATACTATAAAAGTGCTATATAATAAAAACTACTATATACTATAATAATGTGTAATTGTCATTACAATAAGTTTAATAAATTTTAAAACGTCAAAAAAATATTTTTAAACATAAACACTGATAAAAAACTTTTATTCAGTAACAAATTTAAAGTATTTGTTAAACTTAAAACGTCATCTAAACTATTCTCTCTAAGACTTGATTCAGATGTCCTCAACATCTGAAGCCGATGAATTAGTTGGAGTCCAATCAAAATTGGTATCACTTATTGCATCATCTGTAAGGTTTTTTTAGATTTAGTAACTTAATTCTTTATCGTCAAGATCCAAATGCTCTGAGTCAACAAAAACTGTTTCCATACCTGTCTCATTAGTAGAAGTAGTCTCCTTAGTAGTCTCCTTAGTAGTCTCCTTAGTAGTTTTATTTACTCCTTTTCTAGTATCATATTCATTTGGTTTGTCATTTGTTTCAATTTCCGTTGAGGGTTTTTTCAGTCTTATTAGCGGAATGTATTTTATACTGATTAATTTCAGCTTCACAAATTACTTCATTATCAGAATCAGAATGCTTTTCATTCGAGTTTTTTCCATCATCTGATTCAGTTTCCACAAGTTTTCGTGATTTTAATTTTGATGTTTTTCTCTCTGGTCTTTTCATTTCTGCAATTTTTCTTCCCGCAAAAATATCAAATTTCAACATATCTGACAAAAACAATGTTTTTCCTTCTTTATTTGGTTTATAAATATGTTTCATCCAATATATATAATAATCTGGAAATCAAAGCTACATGTTATTTATGACAACTCAAAATTACAAATAAAACTTCTTATTACATTTTTATACCTTCACAAGCACCGTATTTTATTTCGTCCAATTTTGGGCATTTTAATTTACCCAATCTCTTCGTTTCTTTATTTAAGTCACGTAATTTACTTAGTTTCTTATTACTTTCATATCCAGTTTTTGTGCTAGTCGTTAATTCTTCAATACTGAAAACTAGCGTTAATATATTACTAGCACATTGACTGGGTGTTTTTGAATTATTTAGTAAATTACTGTACTGTTTTTCAGTGACCCACTGGTTTCTACCAATGTGTACCTAATATATAATATAGAAAATTTATAAATAAGGTCTTTAATAATTTATTAATAAAATTGGAGAAAATAATCCCTGGTAGAAAATTTTCTACGCGCCTGTGTATAAGCTATCAGGGCTTTTGTGAAAGACTAGATAAAACTAGACTAGATAAAATTAGATTAAACTTAGCTAGATCTAAACTTTACATGGGTATCTCAATAAAAATAAAAATTTTGTATACGTTAGAAGTTAGACACATCTACCTTGTGATCTAGTTAATTTTCTACCAAGAAAGCGCAAAATTATTTACCCTTCGGAAATCGTCTGAAGTACGCAAAATTCCAATTGCTGGATAATTCTGAGAGTAATCTAACCGTTCTCTTGAGTTTGAAAGTTGCTCTAACTTAGCTAAAAAAAAACAAAGTATTTTATTTTCAGGTATTATGTATTTCTTATATTTTTTAAAAAATGTAGTTGCTCTAAATGAATTTTTTAATATTTCTTTAAAAAAAAGTATTTTAAATATTGTAAAATATCGTAAGACGATTTCTACATAAGGTGCCAAGTGCCGTGTGTGCTTCAGACAAGAGAGGACACTCATATCCAGACAGTAAGGGTGAAGTCCCATGTAGCGGATTACGCGGATACGGAACGAGCGGATCGCCAATCACGGATCATTCTGATAGAATTCTTTCAAAGATTGCGTCGAAATGGTCTCGTGATTGGTGATCCGCTTGTTTCGCTTCCGCATAATTCGCTCCATGGGACTTTACCCTAAGAAAGTAAATTGATTACACAAGTATAACAGTAGCTTGGCGCATACACAGCATTTTGGAACCTTATATGTAAAAAGTCCTTAAATGAGAAAGATAAGAAAAAAGGGGAACACTAATTCATATACATACATACATACATATAAATTTGTTTTAAATAAAAAGTACGAGAAAAAGTATTTACATTCATACTCCTTAGTAGACTCCTTAGTTTTTTGAATGAAACTAATTTGCAAACCGTCATTTAATTCACGAAGTTTTTTTATTTCCGATTCTTTTTCTTCTATTTGCTTTTTTAGTTCCTTTCTGGAGCTCTTTAATTTTTTGTTTTCATTTATTAATTCATCCCCTTCTGTTCGTAACTTAGAATTTTCTTTTATTAATTTTTCGAAAGCTTCTTTACATTCTGTGAGCGAATGAACCTTACTAATACATGTTATCTATAAAAATAAATAATCTATATAAATTTTTATTTAATAATTTTTATTAAATAATTACATTCTTTTTAAAAACCTTTATTTAATTATTTTATTAAAGGTTTAAAAGTTTAAAAGGTTTAAAAGGTAACGTACTCGCATAGGTATATGCCAACGCAAACACGTACAAAATAACGTTCCTCAAAAAATAAAAAAAATGAGTATTCTATTTTAATATAGTTATCGTATAAGCACACGTATACGCATAGGCCAACGTAAACGAAGACGTACACGCTCAAACACACGCAGATTCCAACGAAGAGAGACAAGGAAACATACACTCACTCCAACCTTCTCACGAATTGAGTTAATTTAAATTAAAAATTAATATTATAATAAATTAATTTAAAAGTAAATTGTTTTTATAGAAGAAAAAATACAGGAAAATCCAAGTAAAGAAGAAAATAAGAAAACAGAAGATTTAAATAAATCCCTAAGCGACAGAAAAAAAGATAGTGCGTCCCCAAATATAGAAATCGATGAAATAAAAAGATTAGTTAATAAAATAAAAATGTTTCTAAATAAACACGTTTTTAGAATGGCCCAAAAAAGCACATAGAAACGCCATTTAAAAAGGTGTTTAAAATTTGAAGTTAAAAGTTAGAAAAATTGAGCATAAGTTTGGAAACTATTTTAGTTAATAACAATAAAATAAACTAAAAGATTAATTTACGTTAAAAAAGGTAATTTACAAAAAATACATTTGTTTTGTTAGAAGAAGTTAATCTGGATAAAGCAAGTAAAGAAGAAATAAAAAGATCTGAAGATTTAAACAAATTACAACTTGAAGGTAAAGGAAATAGTGCGACTATTAAAAAAAAGGATTATTTAATAAAATAAAAGTCTCTCATTTTAAAATAATATTAAAATATATAAAAAAAAAGGTAAAATAATTCCAAAATTTATTACTAAAATGTCAAGTTATTCCGAAAAGAAAAAATTAATTATTTAATACTAAATTTATAAAATATAATCTTAATATAGAGTTGGAGGATGGGATGAATGAGGTATTAATTAGAGCACAAATGGAATATGAAAAAAACGCAGAAGAAAAGAAGATAGTAAACTTCCCTCAACAAAAAAATCTGGAAGCCAAAAAACGCTTCCAAGGAAAACTGATCAAAGGAAAATAATAAAAAGAAAAATAAGAAATAATTTTAAATAAAAAGAAACTTCTAATATTATTGTATTTGTGGAGCGTATTAATATAAAAAATAAAGTGAGATTAATGCCCATAGAAGTATGTTGAAGGAAGAGAGTGTGTGCAAGTTTATGAGTGTTTATGTGGGAATAGGTACTTTAAAGAGTTAAAAAAAAAGATAAACAAAATATTAAAAAAAAGGTTAGATATTGATAGTCAAGATATTGAGAAGGAGAGCACGAAAATTTAAAAAACATAAAGAAAAGAAATGAATTTCTGAAGAAATTGCTTACCAAGAGGCAGAAATTTACTGTTAATTTAAAGTTTGAATCGGGAAACAACCCCCCCCCCCCGATCCCGAAGAAAGAAGCAAGAAGCGCAGAAGGCCGGAGAAGCATACGTGAGGAAATATAGAAGGACGGAAGCAACGAATATTTGCAATACAAGTGAATGATTGAATCCTGGAAATTAAAGCGAAACTAAAATACTATACAAATATAATTGAAATATAAACAAACAAATAAAGAAAAGAAAGGGTTAACAAAAAATGTTTCAATCTAATACGCGAGCGCGCGAAAAACAATAATACAAATGTGCACTAAATCTAAACAAACAAAAAAAAAGACTGAGTCACAGCAACGCGTGGCCGGACACAGCTAGTTAAACAATAAAAATTTATTATTATTAGACAAAGAAACGAAAATGTTTCTTTAATTTCACAAAAATTTTTGCATAAATTTAATTATATGTTTATGTAAAATGTCACAAAAAGATTAGCTATTACTATAATAATTATATAAGTACTATAACTGCAACAAATATATATGTCCACACGCGGTTTCTGTATAGAATGCGTTACATGCACTATATAAATCTCGGAACGCAGCTAACTTCATATGACCAGGCATTCATTCTGACCGCGTGTGTACAAATTATAAAAAATATATTTTGATCATTTTTACCTTTGGAATAACTTTAGATCTGCTCAGCTTTTGGGACTCATTATCACACTTCTCCTTTTCGTTTCTCGTGTTTGTTTCTTCGGTTAGTGCTTTGACTAGATTGTCATCTTGCATGAATTTATTTTTTGTTTGTGCTAAATCTTCTGTTACTCTATATTTTTTGGGTGATGGCGGTGTATCAGTAATGTTTGACAAATCTAAATTTTCCTATAAAATATTTAAAACTTAAATTTTGTACAGAAGCTTAACTTTTCTATTATAGCCAAGGAATGAGTAGATTGATCGACAAACTGACACTATTTTATTGTAAATCACAGTCTCATAACATTTTGAACATAGGATTTGGTCTTTCTCAAGTGAATTAATCCATTAGAAAGATAAATTATTCGCAGGACAACAACTGTTCATAAACTCGTGCCAACGAATTCATAAAGGTTGTTGCGTCTCATTGTCAATAACAAACAAATTAATGCATAAAAAATCTTTCTGCCGCCTTTATCCATGCTTAACACTTTTAAATCACGTCTGTAACATCTTTTCAAAATATTTACTGACTTGACTGCTTTGTAATGTAATCATTTATACACTTGTTCGTTATTGACAGTATGAGACACAACTTTTATGAATTGTTGGCACGAGTTTGTAAACAGTCGTTATCCTGCGAATAATTTATCTTGATAATGGATTAATTCACTTTAGAAGGATCAAATTCTATGGTCGAAATGTTGTAAGACTGTGATTCACAACACAAATAGTTTGTTGACTATTCATTTACTTATTCCTCGGCTATAATTACTAAGTTATCTCTTTTTTTGTTTTCTATTTATTATAGTTATACAATACTATATGAATTCACTCATTTACCTTATCTTTTAATGTAACTGCGTTCATTGGCAATAAATCACTCTTAAAGTTTGATAATTTATTACAGACTAGTTCCTCTTGTTCTTTTAATTGACAATTCATCTATTGATGAAAAATATATAATAAATAATTTATACAATATTTTTAACAGAAACTAACAGAAAATTTGTGATATATAGGACACGACTAACCTGAAAAGTTTTTGAATGCTTTAACTGTTTTTTTGGGGACTCATTACCACACTTCTCCTTTTCGTTTCTCGTGTTTGTTTCTTTGGTTAGTGCTTTGACTAGATTGTCATCTTGCATGAATTTATTTTTTGTTTGTGCTAAATCTTCTGTTACTCTATATTTTTTGGGTGATGGCGGTGTATCAGTAATGTTTGACAAATCTAAATTTTCCTATAAAATATTTAAAACTTAAATTTTGTACAGAAGCTTAACTTTTCTATTATAACCAAGGAATGAGTAGATTGATCGACAAACTGACACTATTTTATTGTAAATCACAGTCTCATAACATTTTGAACATAGGATTTGGTCTTTCTCAAGTGAATTAATCTATTACAAAGATAAATTATTCGCAGGACAACAACTGTTCATAAACTCGTGCCAACGAATTCATAATGGTTGTTGCGTCTCATTGTCAATAACAAACAAATCAATGCATAAAAAATCTTTCTGCCGCCTTTATCCATGCTTGACACTTTTAAATCACGTCTGTAACATCTTTTCAAAATATATACTGATTTGACTGCTTTGTAATGTAATTATTTATACACTTGTTCGTTATTGACAGTATGAGACACAACTTTTATGAATTTGTTGGCACGAGCTTGTAAACAGTCGTTATCCTGCGAATAATTTATTTTGATAATGGATTAATTCACTTTAGAAGGATCAAATTCTGTGGTCGAAATGTTGTAAGACTGTGATTTACAACACAAATAGTTTGTTGACTATTCATTTACTTATTCCTTGGCTATAATTACTAAGTTATCTCATTTTTTGTTTTCTATTTATTATAGTTATACTATATGAATTCACTCATTTACCTTATCTTTTAATGTAACGTTTATTGGCAATAAATCACTCTTAAACTTTGATAATTTATTACAGACTAGTTCCTCTTGTTCTTTTAACTGACGATTCATCTATTGATGAAAAATATATAATAAATAATTTGTACAATATTTTTAAACAGAAATCTAACAGAAAATTTGTGATATATAGGACACGACTAACTTGAAAAGTTTTTGAACGCTTTAACTGTTTTTTTCCCTCGTTGTCAGATTTATCCGAAGCTGTCACAAGCAAATACGATGGTGAAGCACGAACACTTTTTGTTCTAATTATTTCTTTAAGTTCTTCATTTGAATCTAATATATAACACAAGCAACATGTATATATAAAACAAAGAACAAAACCAGGCAAAGGCTATGGCTGCGTTCCGTTTCACGCATAATGCGCATAATGCATTGTTCATCTTTGTTGTTTATCTGATGTTAAATAAAGATGAAGACGCATTATGCGCATTATGCGTGAAACGGAACGTGCAGCCTATTACGTTCCGTTTCACGCATGATACGCATGATATATTGTTCATCTTTGTTGTTTATCTAACGTACGATAAACGAGGATGAACGATGCATCATACGCATCATGCGTGAAACGGAACGTAACCAAAATCGAATAAAAGTTGTAATATTTATTATATATATACCTGATAGTAACAAAATCGTTGCTACATACGGTTCTTCGCCTACTGTTTTCTTCCACTTGATACTTTAAAATTTTCTTGTGTGACTCTGGTTTAAAATTCTTGATGCAAGATGTGGGAATAATTTTTTTTTTGTCTTTATTTTTCCCAGATAACAATTTTATATAAGCGTACATTTTTATCTAAACAAAGAAATAATTTTATCTAAATGTTTCTACTAAATACAAGTACAAAAGCGTCACCACACGTGTTTATAATCGTGTACCTTGCAAATATGTGAATACTGCGTATTAAGGCTATTCTACAATTGCGTAAGCGTAAGGTTGTAGGAGTAGGAGTAGTAGTAGTCATAAATGTTTTACAACGGATCAATCTACAATAGAGTAAAGATACGTTGTAAACTTGATTACAGCAACCGATCAGAGTGCAGTAAATTATGGCGGTGTGCGGCATGATGACGTGAACAGCACTCTGATTGGTTGGCTCTTACGTTCACATCTGTTGTAGTCGTGAAAGATGAAATTCAACCATCTTCCACAACACGCTCTACAACCGGAAGTACCCGCTTTACAACGACGCCTTACACACTCTTACAACCACTTACGATCACGCTTACGCAATTGTAGAATAGCCTTTACGTGTCCCGGCCGCCACTCGATCCTTTCTGCAAATGTTCACTATCATGGCCGCGGCCACGAGCACATCACGTGATCATAGAGCATGCGTATGGGACTACAGAGCGTGCGCATAGTGTTCCGTCGCTTTTTCGGTATGACAGATTTCTTAACCTTAATTCGTCAACTTTAATAACGATTAGTATCTCGATCGCTTTTCTGATGCACGCTTATTCTTGTCAGATTTATTCGTTTTAAGCAAAATCGCGTCAAATACGCATAATTACATCGATATTTGAGGTGCGGGATCTAAATGAAACAATTACTTTTTATAAATATATGTGAAAGTGAGCCTGATTGAAAAAGTAAAGTATATATTATATATTATACATTATCGGGTAAGTATATTTTAATAAAATCAACCCATATTTTTTGTAATTAAAGTAAAATAATAAAGTGTATAACATAAAATTTTAAGTGCATAATGTATTATGTACACATAATAATTACATTTTTATAATTCTTTTTATATAAAAAATATATTATAACTAATAATTAATACATAATTAATACTCCAGCTATATTTTGATTAAAAGAAATAAAAATAAAATAACTATATATGTACATAATTTGAATTTTATTATTGCTAAATATGTTTTCAGATAATGAGTGATTCGTCATCATGTGATTCTAATTCTGATAATGATATAAATAATGCAGTTCCCAAAAAAGTAAAACGACGTTACAAAACAGGATTGTATAAAGATTATGAGACTCACTTCAGAGATAATTTATCTTGGGTTACTAGATCAAAGTGGGATTCTTTTACGAGTTATGAACATCAATTAGCTTTTGTGCCAGGTAAAAAATATTCTAATATATATGTCAAAATAATGTAACATTAAAATATTGAACCGTCGACATTATTGTAAAAAAAACAGTTTAATATGGAGAGTAATGTATAAAATAAGTAATTTTTATTACTAATTTTTTTAGAAAGCAGTAATTTTTCTAACTTGAATAATGAGCAGAACCGTGATTGTTGTATTAGAAGTGAGAATAATTGTGACATGAGAATGAATAATAATGAAGCTAGTAGTAATAATTCCACAGCGATTCGCTCTCCAGAATATAAACCTGACTTAAATATTGAAGGTATGTACACGCTGTGGCCCTGATTTACAGTTTTTAAAATAAAGAATTTATATTTCGCACAGTTTGAAGTAGAAATCCTGTAACTTAGATTTTTCAAAGATTTGTAAAATGAAAAGTTTATTATATCTACTTTATTAAAAATCTTCTAACCTATAGAAACTTTATTTTCATTATCGAGGCATCCACGTAGATCTAATATTATATATAGCTAGTTTAACCAATTAAGTTCTACCCTAGTCTATATAGTATTATCTAATAATGTAGTCTCCACAAAGACATTCCAATAGTTTCTATGGACGCCTATTTTCTACTAGTAAGGTACTCATTTCGATTATTGTCAGAATCAATAATGTATAATCAAGGCATTTATTGCGTTATAGATACATTGAGTATAATGAAATTATTCATATAAACAATGAAGACGAGGACAAAGAAAATGAAGATGCCAGCAGTGTAGAAGACAATAGTGAAGATGATGACAAACATATGAGTGAGAGTAGTTCAAATGGCTATGATTCTGATAACAATGAATTTGATAGTGATGATTATGATGCGAATATCAGTGACGACGAGACTAATGGGTCATTTGATGATAATACTATAATGTTTGAGAAAACTAATTTAACTATTCGTGACATAATGACTTTGATAATGGGATTCTCAATTCGATTTAGACTGTCAGATTTAGGAAGACAAAAACTGATTGAGTTAATAAAATTAATTGCAGGACCCGAGTTCAAAGATATAAATATTTCAAAGTATAGATTACAACAAAGATTTGACCCACCAGACGATAAAATAAATTATCATTATTATTGTAATTCTTGCAACAAAGAAATTTTATATTCAATATCAAAATTAAATTTTAAGAATTATATAAAAACATGTTCAAAATGTGATACAAATAATAAAATAACGTTAAAATCTACAAACTATTTTACGTCTATTAATTTAACATATCAGTTAAAAATGTTATTTGAATCTCCCTACATTAAACAAGAAATTTTTAATTTTATTAACTCAGTGACAGTAAATCAGTGTAACGTTGATAGCACAAAGATTATGAGAGATGTTAATGACAGTAAATTATACAACAAAATTAACAATAGAATACCTGTTACTTAACTTATAATATAAGTACCGATGGTGCACCACTGACAAACAGTGGAAAACGAGGCTTTTATCCACTTTCAGTACAACCAAATTTTGTATCACCTATCAGTAGATTTAAACAAATTCTACTATGTGGAATACTAACTTGTACAAAAGAACCTACAAGTGACATAGCTCAATTATTTTTTTCTACCTTTATCGATGAAGCAAAATTATTGTATGAAAATGGTATCGAAGTAACTAATTAAAAAATGAATCGATTATTGTAAAATTTTGTCCATTAGCTTACTGTGTAGACTCTGTATGTCGACCAATCTTGCAAAATAGATGCAATTTAATGGGTATTATGGTTGTAGCTGGTGTTACCATCCAGGATGTTATGTTAAAGAAGTTTCAGGTATTAGATATCCTTTACGAGATATCGATCCCGAATTAAGATCTCATGAAAGTCATTTAAAGGATATAAAAACTGTTACTTTATCAAATAAACGTCAAGAGAGAGGAGTAAAAGGAAATACTGCTTTAATTCAAATTCCATGTATAGATATCGTGTGGTCCTTTTCTTTTGACTATTTACATACTATCCTTTTGGTATTGAGCAGCAGTTATACATAAGTGGACATGCCCAAAATCACAATCAATGTTTAAATTACGTAATGCGGATGTCAAAGCTATTGAAAAACGTCTGTTATCTATTACACCTACCAGGATATACATCGACTTCCACGATCACGAAAAGAAAAGTTAAAAGGTGCTGAAGTGAAAACATGGATATTAGTCTACAGTCTACCATGTTTGGAAGATATCCTTCATGATACAGCTCTTAAACATTATTCATTACTCGTCAGAATTTTGTACACTTTATTAAAAACAACAATCACCGAAGAAGAATTAGTACAATGCGAATATGACGCCCTAAAGTTTGTTGGTTATTATCAGGTTTATTACGGAGTTGAAAGTATGACATTTAATGTTCATATTTTATTGCATGTTGTACAATCAGTTAGGCAAACTGGTCCTCTTTGGAACAATTCGACTTTTCCGTTTGAAGGAAATATTTTTCAATTAAAGCAATTGATAAATGGTCCTAACAAGATGGATCAGCAAATAGCGAGGAAACAACTTACAACAATTACATTTCAAAACAGGACAATGTTAATTACTCGTCAAATATTATTAAAAATTATTGTACTGATATATTTAGCCATAAAAATTTTGTCAACTTATTTTTATTGTGGTGAAAGATGTTGTTTTTCCGGGAGCAAGCTACTCCAAGAAAATTGATGGACAATATATGCCGTGTATTTAAAAATGTATTTATACGGTAAAGTTTTCCATAGTATACAAATATACAAAAGTAAAACGTACTAATTGATACAATGATACAATTAAAATCAGGACATTTTGGTCGGATAACTAGATATTATAGAAAAAGAAACAAATGCTATCTTGCACTTTCAAAAATTGTTACATTTTCAGAAGATCCTTTTATTGTAACGCACATAAAAAAAATTAGAACCGAAGATTTTCAAAACTTATAAAATTGTTCCTATTACAGATGTACTTTCACAAAATAATTTCTGTAAACATTAATATCTTGAATTTTTATGCAAATTACCAAATACTTTTGAATACAATGATATGTTTCCCAAAACTCTGTTTAAACATATGTTTAACTGTACAATATGTAATATTAAATGTTAATTACATTATGAAATATGTATAAATAATGTATATTATACATAAAATATACAATATTGTAATTATTATGTAACATTATTACACATGATTATTGTATTTATTTATAAAATAAAGTTTTCTTTTTATATTTTTTGTTCATTAGTCTCTTATACGTATATTTTACAATAATGTAAGAAGTGAGACCTAAAATGTTTTAATCTACCGCGGTGGCATCTGAGAGACCCACTTGATATTAAAATATTTATAATTTTCTGTAATTATATTATGTTTTAAAGCTTCTAAACTTAATGTAAATTTAAAAAATATTCTAACGTTTATAATCTACAAATTTTTATCCAAAACTATTTACTCGTTTAATAAATATAAATAATTTTATTATTAAACCCAAGAAGAACCTGGTTATGCAAATTTTCAAAAAATAATTTTTTTGCTTTAAAAAGTAGCTTTTCTTCCAGATTTATGTATTTTATGAACATTAGATACATTACATTACTGAATATGTTATTTGTATGTACTGAATATATATACTGAATATTTTATTGCTAATTATTATAATAAAATTATTTTTTCTTATACCACTGACGTAGCTATAATGGTTTCACATAACGTTTATTAAATCATCATTTTTATAAGCTTGATAAATACATTACTTTAAAATAAAGACTGACAAAATCTTGTCGTGAGTGTTATATCTTGCACTAAAATTCTATACTATCTTACAATAAAAATAATAATTTCTTTGAAAAATTTATGAAAAAAGAATGTTATCAAATAGAATATATATTTAAAATATGTTAAAAAGTAAAAGCATTTATATTACTTTTTAACTTATAAAAACTTATAAATGTATTTTAAGTCTTTATTATTTCTATTTTTTCTGATTTTCTATTACGTAGTACAAAATATATATTAATGTTTTCTTAATCTACAAATTTTTATTAAAAAAGTTTATGAGTAATTCAATAATTTTATTTAAATTATAATTTTAAAAGAAACATAAAGTTTATTAAACTACTAACAGCATCTAAATAAAGGTAACATAAAAATACAATTTTAATGGAGGTAGAATTGTACAATTGAAACAAATAGCGTTAGATTAAAATTAAATTGTAAAAACCACATTCAATCCAATTCAAAATTGTAAAATAGTAAAAATATTTCTAACAATTAAAACCGACAGCGTCTGATTGAAGTTATTTCGAAAATACCGTATTTAATCCAATTAAAATTTAAGCACAATTTAACAAACAAAACCGATAGTGTCCGGTTAAACTACATTCGGAAATACCCCATTCAATCCAATTCAAAATTTTGGAATTATGTGTACAATCCAAACCAATATCACTCGATTGAAGTCAATTCGGAAATGTCATACTCAATCCAAGTCAAGATTGTGCATATAATTTAAAAAATAAAACCGATAGTGGCCGATTGAACTAAATTCGGAAATATCACATTCAGTCCAATTCAGAAGGCTGAAAATACTTGTTTAGTCAAAACCAATAGCGCCCAGTTGAAATCAATTCGGAAATACCAGATTCAATCCAAGTCAAGACTGTGCATATAATCTAAAAATCAAAACCCATAGCGCCCGATTGAACTAAATTCGGAAATATCACATTCAGTCCAATTCAAAATGTTGAAAATACTTGTCCAGTCAAAACCAATAGCGCCCAGTTGAAGTCAATTCGGAAAGACCATATTCAATGCAATTCAGGATCAACTCAACAATTTAATCCAATAACACCCGATAAAATTAATCCGGAAGTACCATATAGAATCCAATCCCAATTCACTTGATATTGAAACCGATTGAAGTTCAATCGGGCGTCCGATTTAACCAACTAAATCCGCATTGATAACGAGTGAAATTTACGAATTTAAATGCGGTACTAATTGGTTTAATTGGTCGTTTTTAGCAGGGATATTGATTATTGAGTGAATATTTTTCGCAATTACCAATATTAAGAAAATTACTTTATAATACCAATAATAAATAAAATTAGGTACATAAAAAAGTTAGACATAAAGATAAGGTCGCTTAATCGATGCAAAAATTCTCTTAAAGTTTTTCGGGCTGGAATATATATATGTATTTTAGTTCATATAAGATACGTTTCAAGATTAATAAAATTGGAACGCATAATTTGCGTAAATACTGGGACTACAAGCGTGCGCATAGTGTTCCGTCGCTTTTTCGGTATGACAGATTTCTTAACCTTAATTCGTCAACTTTAATAACGATTAGTATCTCTCGATCGCTTTTCTGATGCACGCTTATCTTGTCAGATTTATTCGTTTAAAAGCAAAATCGCGTCAAATACGCATAATTACATCGATATTTGAGGTGCGGGATCTAAATGAAACAATTACTTTTTTATAAAATATGTGAAAGTGAGCCTGATTGAAAAAGTAAAGTATATATTATATATTATACATTATCGGGTAAGTATATTTTAATAAAATCAACCCATATTTTTTGTAATTAAAGTAAAATAATAAAGTGTAACATAAAATTTTAAGTGCATAATGTATTAGTACACATAATAATTACATTTTATAATCTTTTTATATAAAAAATATATTATAACTAATTAATACATAATTAATACTCCAGCTATATTTTGATTAAAAGAAATAAAATAAAATAACTATATGTACATAATTTGAATTTTATTATTGATAAATATGTTTTCAGATAATGAGTGATTCGTCATCATGTGATTCTAATTCTGATATGATATATAATGCAGTTCCCAAAAAGTAAAACGACGTTACAAACAGGATTGATAAAGATTATGAGACTCACTTCAGAGATAATTTATCTTGGGTTACTAGATCAAAGTGGGATTCTTTTACGAGTTATGAACATCAATAGCTTTTGTGCCAGGTAAAAAATATTCTAATATATGTCAAAATAATGTAACATTAAAATATTAACCGTCGACATTATTGTAAAAAAAACAGTTTAATGATGAGAGTAATGTATAAAATAAGTAATTTTTATAATAATTTTTTTAGAAAGCAGTAATTTTTCTAACTTGAATATGAGCGAACCGTGATTGTTGTATAGAAGTGAGAATAATTTGTGACATGAGAATGAATAATAATGAAGCTAGTAGTAATAATTCCACAGCGATTCGCTCTCCAGAATATAAACCTGACTTAAATGAAGGTATGTACACGCTGTGGCCCTGATTTACAGTTTTAAAATAAAGAATTTATATTTCGCACAGTTTGAAGTAGAAACCTGTAACTTAGATTTTTCAAAGATTTGTAAAATGAAAAGTTTATTATCTACTTATTTAAAAAATCTTCTAACCTATAGAAACTTATTTTCATTACGAGCAGCCACGTAGATCTAATATTATATATAGCAGTTTAAACCAATTAAGTTCTACCCTAGTCATATAGTATTATCTAATAATGTAGTCTTCCAAAAGACATTCCAATAGTTTCTATGGACGCCTATTTTCTACTAGTAAGGTACTCATTTCGATTATTGTCAGAATCAATAATGATAAATCAAGGCATTTATGCGTTATAGATACATTTGAGTATAATGAAATTATTCATATAAACAATGAAGACGAGGACAAAGAAAATGAAGATGCCAGCAGTGTAGAAGACAATAGTGAAGATGATGACAAACATAATGAGTGAGAGTAGTTCAAATGGCTATGATTCTGATAACAATGAATTTGATAGTGATGATTAGATGCGAATATGTGACGACGAGACTAAGGGTCATTTGATGATAATACTATAATGTTTGAGAAAACTAATTTAACTATTTCGTGACATAATGACTTTGATAATGGGATTCTCAATTCGATTTAGACTGTCAGATTAGGAAAGCAAAAAACTGATTGAGTTAATAAAAATTAATTGCAGGACCCGAGTTCAAAGTATAAATATTTCAAAGTAAATTACACAAAGATTTGACCCACCAGACGATAAAATAAATATCATATTTATTGTAATTCTTGCAACAAAGAAATTTTATATTCAATATCAAATTAAATTTTAAGAATATATAAAAACATGTTCAAAATGTGATACAAATAATAAAATAACGTTAAAATCTACAAACATTTTTTACGTCTATTAATTAACATATCAGTTAAAAAGGTTATTTGAATCCCCTACATTAAACAAGAATTTTAATTTTATTACTCAGTGACAGTAAACAGTGTAACGTTGATAGCACAAGATTATGAGAGATGTTTAATGACAGTAAATTATACAACAAAATTAACAATAGAAATACCTGTTACTCTAACTTATAATAAAGTACCGATGGTGCACCACGACAAACAGTGGAAAACGAGGCTTTTATCCACTTTCAGTACAACCAAATTTGTATCCACCTATCAGTAGATTTAAACAAATTCTACATGTGGAATACTAACTTGTACAAAAGAACCTACAAGTGACATAGCCAATTATTTTTTCTACCTTTATCGATGAAGCAAAATTATTGTATGAAATGGTACGAAGTAACTAATTTAAAAATGAATCGATATTGTAAAATTTTGTCCATTAGCTTACTTGGTAGACTCTGTATGTCGACCAATCTGCAAATAGAATGCAATTTAATGGGTATTATGGTTGTAGCTGGTGTTACCATCCAGATGTTTATGTTAAAGAAGTTTCAGGTATTAGATATCCTTACGAGATATCGATCCCGAATTAAGATCTCATGAAAGTCATTTAAAGGATATAAAAACTGTTACTTTATCAAATAAACGTCAAGAGAGAGGAGTAAAGGAAATACTCGCTTTAATCAAATTCCATGTATAGATATCGTGTGGTCCTTTTCTTTTGACTATTTTACATACTATCCTTTTTGGTATGTGAGCAGCAGTTATACAATAATGGACATGCCCAAAATCACAATCAATGTTTAAATTACGTAATGCGGATGTCAAAGCTATTGAAAAACGTCTGTTATCTATTACACCTACCCAGGATATACATCGACTCCCACGATCACGAAAAGAAAAGTTAAAAGGTGCTGAAGTGAAAACATGGATATTAGTCTACAGTCTACCATGTTTGGAAGATATCCTTCATGATACAGCTCTTAAACATTATTCATTACTCGTCAGAATTTTGTACACTTTATTAAAAACAACAATCACCGAAGAAGAATTAGTACAATGCGAATATGACGCCCTAAAGTTTGTTGGTATTATCAGGTTATTACGGAGTTGAAAGTATGACATTTAATGTTCATATTTTATTGCATGTTGTAACAATCAGTTAGGCAAACTGGTCCTCTTGGAACAATTCGACTTTTCCGTTTGAAGGAAATATTTTTTCAATTAAAGCAATTGATAAATGGTCCTAACAAGATGGATCAGCAAATAGCGAGGAACACTTACAACAATTACATTTCAAAACAGGAAATGTTAATTACTCGTCAAATATTATTAAAAATTATTGTACTGATATATTTAGGCATAAAAATTTGTCAACTTATTTTTTATTGTGGTGAAGATGTTGTTTTTACGGGAGCAAGCTACTCCAAGAAAATTGATGGACAATATTGCCGTGTATTTAAAAATGTATTTATAACGGTAAAGTTTTCCATAGTATAAAATATACAAAAGTAAACGTACTAATGATACAATGATACAATTAAATCAGGACATTTTGGTCGGATAATAGATATTATAGAAAAAGAAAACAAATGCTATCTTGCACTTTCAAAAATGTGTTACATTTTCAGAAGATCCTTTTATGTAACGCACATAAAAAAATTAGAACCGAAGATTTTCAAAATTAATAATTGTTCCTATTACAGATGTACTTTCAAAAATAATTTCTGTAAACATTAATAATCTTGAATTTTTATGCAAATACCAAATACTTTTGAAATACAATGATATGTTTCCCAAAACTGTTTAAAATATGTTTAACTGTACAAATGTAATATTAAATGTTAATTACATTAAATATGTATAAATAATGTAAATTATACATAAAATATACAATTTGTAATTATTATGTAACATTATTACACATGATTATTGTATTTATTTATAAAATAAAGTTTCTTTTAATTTTTTGTTCATTAGTCTCTTTATACGTATATTTTACAATAATGTAAGAAGGGAGACCTAAAATGTTTTAATCTACCACGCGGTGGTCTGAGAGACCCACTTGATATAAAATATTTTAATTTTCTGTAATTATATTATGTTTTAAAGCTTCTAAACTTAATGTAAATTTAAAAAAATATTCTAACGTTTATAATCTACAAATTTTTATCCAAAACTATTTACTCGTTTAATAAATATAAATAATTTATTATTAAACCCAAGAAGAACCTGGTTATGCAAATTTTCAAAAATAATTTTTTTGCTTTAAAAGTAGCTTTTCTTCCAGATTTATGTATTTTTATGAACATTAGATACATTACATTACTGAATATGTTATTTGTAGGTACTGAATATATATCATGAATATTTTATTGCTAATTATTATAATAAATAATTTTTTCTTATACCACTGACGTAGCTATAATGGTTTACACATAACGTTTATTAAATCATCATTTTATAAGCTTGATAAATACATTACTTTAAATAAAGACTGACAAAATCTTGTCGTGAGTTTATATCTTGCACTAAAATTCTATACTATCTTACAATAAAAATAATAATTTCTTTGAAAATTTTATGAAAAAAGATGTTCAAATAGAATATAATTTAAAATATGTTAAAAAGTAAAAGCATTTATATTACTTTTTAACTTATAAAAACTTATAATGTATTTTAAGTCTTTATTATTCTATTTTTTCTGATTTTCTATTACGTAGTACAAAATATATATTAATGTTTTCTTAATCTACAAATTTTTATTAGAAAAAGTTTATGAGTAATTCAATTAATTTTATTTAAATTATAATTTTAAAGAAACATAAAGTTTATTAAACTACTAACAGCATCTAAATAAAGGTAAACATAAAAATACAATTTTAATGGAGGTAGAATTGTACAATTGAAACAAATAGCGTTAGATTAAAATTAAATTGTAAAAACCACATTCAATCCAATTCAAAATTGTAAAAATAGTAAAATATTTCTAACAATTAAAACCGACAGCGTCTGATTGAAGTTATTTCGAAAATACCGTATTTAATCCAATTAAAATTTAAGCACAATTTAACAAACAAAACCGATAGTGTCCGGTTAAACTACATTCGGAAATACCCCATTCAATCCAATTCAAAATTTTGGAATTATGTGTACAATCCAAACCAATATCACTCGATTGAAGTCAATTCGGAAATGTCATAACTCAATCCAAGTCAAGATTGTGCATATAATTTAAAAAATAAAACCGATAGTGGCCGATTGAACTAAATTCGGAATATCACATTCAGTCCAATTCAGAAGGCTGAAAATACTTGTTTAGTCAAAACCAATAGCGCCCAGTTGAAATCAATTCGGAAATACAAGATTCAATCCAAGTCAAGACTGTGCATATAATCTAAAAATCAAAACCCATAGCGCCCGATTGAACTAAATTCGGAATATCACATTCAGTCCAATTCAAAATGTTGAAAAATACTTGTCCAGTCAAAACCAATAGCGCCCCAGTTGAAGGTCAATTCGGAAAGACCATATTCAATGCAATTCAGGATCAACTCAACAATTTAATCCAATAACACCCGATTAAAATTAATCCGGAAGTACCATATAGAATCCAATCCCAATTCACTTGATATTGAAACCGATTGAAGTTCAATCGGGCGTCCGATTTAACCAACTAAATCCGCATTGATAACGAGTGAAATTTACGAATTTAAATGCGGTACTAATTGGTTTTAATTGGTCGTTTTTAGCAGGGTAATAAAGAGATATATTAAGTAATAATATAATCTCTCTCTCTCGGAAATAACAATAATATCTTTAAAATTTTATAATCTTTTAGAAAAAAAGAAGGAAAGGAAATAGATTGGTAGGAGAAAGAGAGAGTTTCGACTTTTGTAGAAAGAAGAAGCAGAAAAGAAAACAGAAGGTGAAACAGCGACTTCTATAGAAAGAAGGAGCGGAAAAAGAGAGAGAGAGAGAGAGAGAAAGAGAGTGTAAGAAAGAAGAAAAAAAAAAAGTGTTAGAGCATTAACAGTAATATTATTGTATTGAGTATTTTATGTAGTTAGCAGCTCGCAATTACATATATTATTGGCTAATTTTTTTTCTGTGTGTGTATATTTGTGTATGCGCGCGCGTGTGTT
>NW_023415874.1:0-8114 GCF_013373865.1 Monomorium pharaonis | reverse complement strand
TCGTGTGTGTGTAAAATTATGTAAATTTATAAATAATTACATAATATTATATAAAAATATATTTTATTAAAAATTATTTTACTTAATTCTTTTAATTTTTTAAATAAATACATACATATGTGTGTGTGTGTGTATTTATAAAAAAAAAGTTTAAAAAAAATAAGTAAATAATTTTATTAAAATATGTTTTTATATAATATTAAGATATATTAAGTAATAATGTAATATATATAGGAAATAACAATAATATCTTTAAAATTTTATAATCTTTTAGAAAAAAGAAGGAAAGGAAATAGATTGGTAGGAGAAAGAGAGTTTCGACTTTTGTTGAAAAAAGAAGCAGAAAAGAAAAAGAAGGAGAAACAGCGACTTCTATAGAAAGAAGGAGCAGAAAGAGAGAGAGAGAAAGAGAGTGTAAGAAAGAAGAAAAAGAAGAGTGTTACAGCATTAACAGTAAATATTATTGTAAGTTAGCAGCTCGCAATTACATTATTATATGACTATATTTTTTTCTGTGTGTGTATATTTGTGCGTGCGCGCGGGTGTGTGTGGTGTGTGTAAAATGATGTAAATTTATAAATAATTACATAATATTAGATAAAAATATATTTTATTTAAAAAATTATTATTTACTTAATTCTTTTAACTTTTTTAAATAAATACATACATATATGTGTGTGTGGTGTGTATTTATAAAAAAAAGTTTAAAAAAATATGTAAATAATTTTTATTAAAAATATGTTTTTATATAATATTATGTAATTATTTATAAACTTACACTCACACAAGTTTTTTATTCAAAATTGCAGAAGATAGAGGATGATATAGACACATAAAAATATGATTAATAATTTGTGTTGAGAGAGAAAGAGAGAAAGAGAGAGAAGGAGACAAGGAGAGAGTGAGAGAGCGTGAGATAAAAAAAATAAAAAACTAAAATTGAACTGAATAAGTAAAATAATAATTTTTATAAACAATGTTTTTATATAATATTGATGTAATTATTTATAAAATTATACTTACACGTTTTTTATTAAAATTGCAGAAGATAAAGGATAGAGGATTAAAGAAAGAGAAAAAGATAAAGAAAGGAGAGAAAAAAAAGAAAAGAGAGAAAAGATTCAAAAAGCATAATTCTTTTAAATTAATAAACATTAAGATATTTCATAAAAAAGCGGAGAGAAAAAGGAAGAAAGACGAGATAGGTATTTAATAATTGTTAAAAAGCTGTAAAGCTTGTTTTGTCAAAATTTTGAATTTTTAATGACTTAATTGCGTTTTTATTTTAACATATATAAATGTTTTTATTTAAGGTTAAAGAAAATAAACATTATAAAAAAGAAAAAAAGAAATAGAGGAAGCAGAGAGTAAGAAAAGAAAAAAAGAAATATTAAGAGGTATATACAGAAAATAGAAATAAAAATTTACATAATATTAATGAATGTCAGGGGTAGAAAATCAATATATCATTTGGTTGTAATTAACATTGACTCCAAACTGGTAGATATATTGATTTCTATAGCTGTTTCAAAATAAATTAATATAGCTGATACGGACGTAAAACCATATTACACTGCAAAAAAATGTAATGTATCCAATAGATATGTAGTTGAGGACTGCCTACTCAATGCAATACTATATGTTATATTAGCACTTAACAAATCAAACTTTCACCTAGGGGATTCTGAAGTAGAGTCTTTGCCCTTTAATTTAAAAAAAGTACATGGTAATTTAGATGATTTTTCGCAAAGTTTCATCACTTTGAAGATTGCCTAAAATCGGTCAAAAACTTTTGTCTCGTTTTCTTTGCGCCAGTGTTTATATAGATATTTATAAAAAATAAAAAGTTTAAAAAATTGCAAGAATTAAGTGATAGGTAGAAGAAGAAGAGAAAGAGAGAGAGAGAGAGAGAAGAGAGAGAGAGAGAGAGAGAGAGAGAGAGAGAGAGGAGAGAGAGAGAGAGAGAGAGAGAGAGAGAGAGAGAGAGAGAGAGAGAGAGAGAGAGAGAGAGAGAGAGAGAAATTAAGTAAATTTGAAGATCTTATTAAGAGAGAAAAAGAAGAGAGAGAGTGCGAGGATTTCGAGGAAGGTAACATTTGGCGTTTTAAATATTTTGAAAAAAGGAATCTTAAACTCTTAATTCTCATTTCTTATTAATTATCATTCTCAATAATTATCATTTTTATTAATTATTATTATTCTCATTAAATATCATTTGCGTTTTTAATTATTTTGACATTTTGTGTATTTTAATAGAAGAAAAGGAATGAGATTAAAGAGAAAGAATTTGAGATCGAGAGAGTTTAAAAAAGAAATCCAGAAAGTGAAAGTGTTGAAATTTGATTGAAAATTATCAGGTAACATTACGTATAATATTATAAATTTTAATTTATTTAAAAATTTAAATTTAATGTTGTATTATTAAGGCATAAGATTTAAAAAATTTAATTTTAAAGTTGTTGGATGCTTGTTGTCAGAAGTTGTTGAAATGGTCAGAGAGCGATAGTGAGTTTTATCGAAAGAGATTAGAAAAGGAAAGAGATTAGATGAAAGGAAATTATAATTAGAGAGATTAAACAAGAAAGCCAGAAAGTGAAAGTTTGAAATTTTATTGAAAATTAAAGGTAACGTTACATATAATATATTATAATTTTTAATTTATTAAAGGGGATTAAGTATGGAGGTAAAGTGTGTAAGAGATGATATTAAGAAACATGCAAATATAATATAATTAATAATTTGGGTTTAGAGAGAGAGAGAGAGGAGAGAGAGAGAGAGAGAGGAGAGAGAGAGAGAGAGAGGAGAGAGAGAGAGAGAGAGAGAGGAGAGAGAGAGAGTGAGAGAGAGAGGTGGGAGGAGGGGGAAGAATGAGAGAGCGTGAGAGATATAGAAGAGGATTAAATAAAAAAGTAAAGTGTGTAAGAGTAATATTGAACAATATGAAAATAATATAATTAATATAATTAATAATATAATTAATAATTTAGAGAGGGGGAAAGGGAGAATGAGGGAGCGTGAGATAGAGAAGGGCATTAAATATGATAAAGTGTGTGAGAGTAATATTACAGAAGAAGAATAAGTGCAATGTTCAATATAAAAATGCTAAGTGGCGCGCGCGAAGCGCGCGCAATGTTGTGTTCTAGTAATTATAAATAAAAGAAATAAAAATATATATAATAAAAAATACAATATTAACAATAATAAAGTTACCTGTTATTGAGATTTTACTGTGCACTTTTTCTTGTTGACCTGTAGATCTCCAAGTACTTGTGATAGCAACTTGCGATGAAAATGTGTGAGGTATGTTCGAAGAACTTGAACTTCCGTCATTACCGATAGACTTTGATGTACTTGGATGCCTCAGCAGAACAGTTCTATTCTCCTTAATTAATTTTCTTTTTTCTTGAAAAAGTTGAATTTGAAGTGCTCCCTTTTTTTTTTAATTACAGTTCCGTCCCTCCGTTGAGATGACTTATATTTATAGTTGTAGAAACAGGATATCGATATCTTTGAAACTGCGCCCACCTTGTTAGAGTTGATGACAATATTTTACGTTTTGAAGGAATAACCAAGTCAAAAAGATGCTTGACAGTAATTCTTACAATTAAATTAATGTCGTGCCATTCTGGTATCAATTCATCATGTTGAGAATGGTTCTTGAGTATGAAGTTTGTTTTTTAGTAATAAGATAAACAATGGATTTTTTGATTGCAATTGTTCTTGAAAAATTACTAATTGTGTCTGCTGAGCGTTTTTATCTAATTCTTTAAACGGAGCTTTTACTGATCTAACATCTATCAAATCTAGAATATTATCGTCCAGCTTTGATACTTCTTTTTCTAAATTTGCTTCAACTGAAGTATGTTTATCAAGACAGTCTCCAGCATTTATTTTGAAAGGAATTTGAAGTGTTTCTACACTGCTTTCCTCGTTGGTTGGCGAATGTGACAATGAAAACGGGAAATCCGTTGTTAAAAAAGAAATATTGCTATTGCTGTCGCTAGTGGGCAGTGAGACTTCATTAGAGCTCTTCTGTTCATAAATGATTTTTGCTTGTGCAGATTGCACGTTATAAAATGCCTAGAAAAAAAGAAAAATACAGCTTTTCTGATTTATCAACTTTATTAAAAACAATTTAACATTTGCGTCACTTATAAAATTATATAACAAAGTTTAAAATATTATAATTCAAAATAAATCAAATATGAAATAACTACATAAATGCAATAGCGATAACTTTTGAAAGAAATTAATTTTGAGTATTTACAGTTATTATCAGTTATTTTGAATATTTACAGTTACACTTATATAGACAATGGATCCAGAATTTTTTTGTTTATACATATTAGCAATTTCCTTGGCAATTTCTATGTATATGTAATAAAAATTAATGAATTAATCTTTTAATTTATTTATATTTCATATTATTTACCAAAAATAAAAATGTAGCAAAATTGTAATATCTATTAAGTATACCAAATAAAAATGTAAAAGAATATTTAAATATATGTTTTAATTTTGATATTGAATATAATGAAAAAATTTTTTAAGGAATAAGAAACGATAAATTTAAGATTTGAATAAAATGTAGTTATAAAAAATATTCTTATTTCTTTAGCATTTCATTGTTTAGATTCATGCTTGTGTAATTAATGTGTGTGTAATAAAAATTAATATTTTTCAACTATAAAGAAATGATAAACAATATAAAATATGGAGAAAATAATTTTAAAAAATATATAAAAAGAAAAATGTGTACATTACCATCAAAAGTTCTGGGTCTATAGGAGACTACGGTTTAACATCTATTATACCAAAATTTTACCTTCTTTTCTGACCACATTTTTTAGATCATCAAGCTCTACTTTTTTTAAAGTTTCAAGATCTTGAATTATTATATCTTCGTCTAAAAATCGCGTATAAAAAATGGTATTTACAAACGGTAAACGCGCACAAGAACATAACACACAGACTTGACTAAATTTATGAGACACTGTATTAAAATATAGTTTCTTTAAAATAACGTAAATAACATAGAAGTTATTTTGGAAACTTTAATAGGATGCCTCATAATATTGATCAAGACTATATGTATAATACATTAACCCTAGGACGTAAACATATTTTTTATGACCTCAAACATGGATATCATCGTCTTTGTTATGAAAAACCGAAGAGATTTACATAGCAGAATATTAATTCCAATCCATCTTCAAGAGAATGCATTGCTTACAGAACACTTGGAAAGGAAATTTGCGGTACATTTATCACCTAGTGTGATGTTTGAGGTTAGAAAAATAGGTTTATCATTTTAGGAATAATATAAAATGTAATAAAATATTTAAGTAGCTCATAATTTAAAGTTTCTTTTTCTTTCGTATAAAGTTTTATAAAAAGGGAAAGTAATAAAATGCATATATATGAAACATGCGTATGAGAAACAGGTATTACCTACCAACGAGAATTTGTATCACTTCTATTTCGCAGTATAGTTCTTCAAGAACAGATCTAAATGTATCTCTGTTCATGTTTATAGGCTCACTTCTGCTTATAATGTCACAATAATATAATATTGAGTCTCACACACACACACACACACACACACACACACACACACACACACACACACACACACACACACACACACACACACACACACACACACACACACACACGTACGCACACACACACGCACGCACACACGCTGTATCGTACACACAATGTAGAGATTGTAGAGGCTTGTGGTGCTCGTGCACGTCTGACTGGCGCGCACGCATATATTTTATCGGACTTCTGAACGGAGATCATATTTTATCGAATATATTTTAATCGGATGTAGTACATTAGATCGGATATTTAGCTTGATTGAAAATACCCTGTTTTTATCCGATCAAGTACAATGTCCGATTATATTGTATGAATTTAAATGGATAAATAAATTGCACCTCGTTATCCGTTCATATTTTATCGAAAAGTATATTTCATCGGATAAAGACATCTTTTATTTTATCGAATAGCCCTAAATCCATTCAAAACCAACCAGATAAAGTGTTTGAACGGTTTTTTCTGATTAAAACTGCTGGATATTTTTCTCAGTGTGTGTAAAAACTTTGCTCGTAGATTGCAAACTGATGGCTTATGCATCAGAAATATTGTATACGACGCGTTACGAAATGAATAAGTGAAAAAAATTTTATAAATAATTATTCTAATTTATTTTCTCTCTTCTCTATTCCTTTGCGTTATAATGGCGTGTGAAGAACTAGGTAGGAAGTACATAGATAAGGTGAGATGGGTGGGAACGCATATACGTGATTGGAAGACTATGAAAGAGGGAACGCAATGGAAAGAGAAAGAGCCGGAATGATGAGACTGTATGGGCGTACAGTTGGAGATATCGCGTATGGGTGAGAGAGATAGATTCGCAATAGAGAGAGAGCGCGAGCACCGCGGCGATAGCTGCGGTGGTCACAATGGGCGTGTTCTGGCAATGGCGGCGAGCGCGGATTCTCCCTCTCCCGCTCCCCCCACCTTCAACCCTCCGGACACCCGCTCTCCCCGCGGAGCTCGCGAGTCAAAATGCGCATAGTATCAACCGTTATAGTTACGTAAAAAATTTAGCAATAGTTGTCAGATTTGCAGAAAATTTTAAAATAAATGATACGTTTGTAACTCTGCTACCTGTTGCAAATGGTTCTGCAGCAGGATTATATAGCGTTCTTATAAACTTTTTCGAAAAGTTTGAAACTCCATTAAAAAAAAAAAAAAATGATAGGTTTTGAGGCTGACGGAGCCAATACAATGTGGGGCGATTATCATGCATTAAAAACTATGTTAATTAACGATGTACCTGGATTATTTGTATTAAAATGTACCTGTCATTCTTTTTTATGTACAGTTTTATGTACATCATATGCCTGCTTGAAATTACCTAAAGATCCTGAAGACTTTGTACGAGATGTTCATACATGAAATATAGTTTTAAAAGAACTTCCGAATTTAAAAAATTTCAACAATTTGTAATGCAAAACCACATAAACTTCTATTACCAGCTCAAACTCGGTGACTTTCTTTAATTTTATTTCTTTCGATTTTTCATTACGTAAGTTATCACTCGGTTTACATAAATTTTTGCCGCTGGTACATCGCGGCAGGTATACGGGTATACATGTTCGGTAACGTTGCCTTTATCGCGACCATACTAGGGATACGAAAATCGGGGAGGGGGGAGGGATGTAGAAACCTTTTAAATTTTATTACGCTGAATTTCTTCACTCCAAGTGACTATTCTGTACGAGGGGTGATAATTTGAGTTATCGCAACGATGGTCGGCTTAGGGTTATTATACGGTTTGTAGCCTGTTTCGCGTAAATATTCAAGAAATCCTTCGCGTACTCTAATACACGTATTACAATCTGCGTAGGCTCGCGTAAAGGGAAAAATAATGCAGGAAGAATAATTCAGAACATTCTTCGAGTCGTACCTGAGTCCCAATATGAAGATAAATACACACGATTGAAAAGAGTGGGCTTGGGGTGGTCTGTCACAGAGAATAGTATTATTTATACGATTCCGATAAAATAATGATACGGCGCAGAGAGCGCGATCTCACTCCAGTCGTCGTATGGTTGCTGGCTTATTATTCGGATACGAGGAACTAGTGGATGAAGTGAGCACATCTTAAATCGTTTCCATGCAATGAGTATGAATTATTTGCGTTGCAGTATATTGTTTTATTAATCCTATTGTTTCGACAAAGGGAAGAGACGCCAGGATGTTACTGAGGACGTCGTCACACGTTCGGAAAGATGGCGGCGTCGGTAGCGTGGATGATAGCGTCACCACGCATTCGGAAAAGATGGCGGCGTTAGCGGCGTCGTTGACCGTATGACTGCGCGTCCGGAAAAAATGGTGGCACGGATAGCGTGGATCATAGCGTCACCACGTGTCGTGAACAAGACACCACTTTTAAGCGGGTCACACACACTTTCCGTAGAACGTAACAGTAAGGTTTTGACCAATCATGTACTTGATTTAGTCGCTTACTGTTACGGTCGCCCAATCCAACATGTTGAAATCTTACTGTTACGTTCTACGGAAAGTGTGTGTGACCA
>NW_023415873.1:0-16158 GCF_013373865.1 Monomorium pharaonis | reverse complement strand
TTTTTGCACTTTGAGCTTGGCACCATTAAGCTCTTTTTGCATGAAAAATCGCTTGCAAAAGCGCACTCCAACTGTTATTATATATATATATATATATATATATATATATATATATATATATATATATTATATAACGATGCTTTCTTCGTATATGCTATATAGGATGTTCCAAGACTTATGTTCTTTTAAAAGTTATTAATATTATACAAAATAGACTAAGATGATTATTTTAGTGATCAATAATCGAAGAATTAACTAACATTAAAGATATTAAAGTTTTAACGAATAAATGTTTAAATTTTAATATCTGATAGATAATAAAGGCATATTTTTTTTAATTTTGATTATAAACTTGATAATATTTTATTGTATTATAAATATACATTTTTAAAAATATATATAAATTGACCAATGTTTTCTGCAAAATAGCGTGTATGCAGTATTAAAGAAACATTTTCTTCGCAATTGTAAAATTTATAGAAAATTTTATACGCGCGCGCGTGTGTGTATGTGTGTGATATGTTTTTATATTTACAACAGTTCTGAGACATTTTTTGTATAATGCAATTTGATAGCGTATGATGCGCATGCTAACACATAAAGTTTTCCTGCATATAAATTTATTGATTTATGTTTATTTCGAAATTTTAAATATATTATTTATTATATAGTTAGCCGATTATATAACATTTTGCACATGTGTGATTATTTTTTCATTTTTTAACTAATTGTTATAATTGTTATTATTATTAATGATACCAATTAATTCAAATTTTATATCTGTTTACTAACAATGATTTTTAGATATTTTGTGTTTAATGCAATTTACAAAATCAATATATTGGTCGGAAATATACTTTCGAAACAAAATTGCAATATTTCACGTATTGTAGTATTACATTTATATCATTATTAGAGTTGCATTAATATCGACATTGAGGAATACTTTCGAAGTCATTTAGCAAAATAAAAGACTTAATTGCTGTAGTACTTTGATCAAGTCTATTAAATCACTGCTGCAATCTATGTTGCGATCAGGGTTTGAGATTAAGGAGACACGAAATATGCTCGAATTATCATAACGGTTTATTTGAACTTGAGTTTTTATAAATCTTTATTCCCATCCCACTCACTTTTTTGATACAATATTTTTTTCTAATTGGCATACTTAAAATTTGTACACTTGACTCACACACTAAAATGTTATTAGTGTGACCGTTAAATTATTCGCCGATACTTTAATATCTAATTTAATTAGAGAGTGAGTTTTAGCGAATAAGTTGGGACTATATAGAATAGAATAGAATAGAATAGAATAAAATCTTGATACGTTTAAAAAATTATGATTAATTTAGACTTATATCACATAGTTAAAGAATACTTAATTATATGCTAAATAATTTACACTTAAAATATCTTTTTTATATTTTTGTATCTCTCATATACTCTTAATACAATATCGTAAAATATATCAGGAATTTCGATTTTAAAAGTAATTGCAATTTATTATAATCTATTTTTATTATTACAATTTATATTTATAAACAAAGTGGAAGATATTTTATCGCACATGATATTGATTTACGAGCTGTTACACATTTTTTGATTTTTTAAAGAAATAACGTTTTTGGTAATTTATTATAAGTCGACAATTTTCATGACGTGCTTGATATAAGAGGAACATAAATTACATTAAGTTGACATGAGCCAGTATCAAATACTATACATTACTTCTTCCTGCTCGTTTCATGATAATATGAGACGAGTCTAAATATGGATTTTAAACGAGTTAGTACACGCAGTGATAAATTTTATTATTTTCGAGGATCTTGAGTGCCTCGACTCGAATATGCGTAGCGAAGGTAGGCATTTTTGTGTCAAATGTAACAGCGCGTTAGTCAGTTGCTGTACTATAACGTTACCTTCCATGATTTTCTCCTGTAGACGACTGGCAGATGAAGATGACGAGCTGTCGGAGGTGCAGCCTGATGCGGTACCACCGGAAGTGCGCGAGTGGCTGGCATCGACTTTTACTAGGCAACTCGCCACTACTAGACGGAAAGCTGATGAGAAACCGAAATTCCGATCGGTCGCCCACGCTATTAGGGCGGGTATATTCGTCGATCGAATCTATAGAAGGGTCACGAATACCGCTCTCATGCAATTTCCGCCGGAAGTAGTGAAAGTACTTAAGGTAATCTGCCGGCAAGCTGCGTTTGCGAATATTCGTATTTTTATATGGCAAAATTTTATTTTTAACGACAAATGTATCACGGCGTAAAAATATGAATATTTGACAAAGATTTCTCTGTAAATTAGAGAAATGTTTAAAATAATACAACACATCTTTATTTACGCTAACGCACATCTATTCTTTATTCTCATCTCGGAAATTTTTATTTAAATACTTTTATTTTTAATCGGAAATTGTTATCTCTTGGATTAATAAAAAAAGAAATTTTTAATTTTTTCCATCACAGATTAGTCAGATTTTATTAATAAAATTAAGATCCAAAATTTCGAGAAATTTCAAGTAATCGAATTGCTTTCTCTATCATTCAAGACTTTAGACGATTGGTCGTTCGATGTATTTTCCTTGAATGAGGCCGCTCTAGGCACACCAGTAAAATACTTGGGCTATGACCTCCTCAATCGATATGGTATGATTCACAAGTTTAAAGTACCTCCCGCAGTTTTGGAATGCTTCCTCGGAAGAGTCGAAGAGGGTTATTGCAGGCATCGAAATCCATACCACAACAACCTACATGCTGCTGATGTTGCGCAAACGATGCATTACATCCTATGTCAAACAGGTTTGATGGTGAGTCTCTCTCTCTCTCTCTCTCTCTCTCTCTCTCTCTCTCTCTCTCTCTCTCTCTCTCTCTCTCTCTCTCTCTCTCTCTCTCTCTCTCTCTCTCTCTCTCTCTCTCTCTCTCTCCCCCTTTCTCTCTTTTGCCCCCCCCACCCCCTCTCTCTGAAAAAAAAGGGGGGGGAAGAAAGATATACACGTATCTTTATTGCATATTATGAATTTTGTCGTTATGACATATAAAACAACAATAAAGATGTTTCTTCATCTTCGAATTGTTGCAGCTAATAGTTAATTAACTAATTAATTTTTTATTTTCGAGAAAATTTTGTCACATCTTTTATTATTAATACATATTCAATATATGTGATGTATTAGAATATGTAAATTTGTAATTATCGAATAAATATAGAGGAATTTTCTATATTTGTAAGGGGTCCTTTTTACTCATTGTCAATTTAAAATTTATTTACTGCTCCTTTATCCAATGCACATTGTATGCGAGGTAGTTGCAGACTGAATATTTGTTGCAGAATTGGCTGACCGATCTTGAGATTTTCGCCACTCTCGTGGCAGCGATTATTCATGATTATGAGCATACTGGGACCACAAACAATTTCCACGTAATGTCTGGTAGTGATACAGCGCTTCTATATAACGACCGAGCTGTGCTAGAAAATCATCACATCTCGGCCAGCTTTCGGTACGTGCAAATTCCATTTTGCGATTGCTATTGCTAAACAATTTTCTATATAAATGGCTTCTAATTAAATGTTTTTTTATACAACATGTTACAATGGATTCTTTATACAAGAAATGTTACAGTCAAGATTTGTGCTATATGAATTGTAAATGGTTATGAAATATTATAAAAGTAGAAAGTTTAATATATGTTATGTATATGTATTTTATGATTTAGGATACTCAGAGAAGATGATTGTAATATACTACAGAATTTGTCGAGAGAGGAATTTCGAGAATTTCGATCGCTCGTGATTGATATGGTTCTTGCCACCGACATGAGCTTTCACTTTCAACAGTTAAAAAATATGAAAAATTTACTAAGTTTGGCAGAACCAAGTGTGGATAAAAACAAAGCCGTTAGTTTAGTCCTCCATTGTTGCGATATTTCGCATCCTGCCAAAAGGTGGAATCTTCATCATAGGTGAGTCTTTTTACTTAGAGAAAATGTTAAGGAATGTTTGTGCGCTCTTTAATTTTAAATGACACATAATTTATTGTTATTACAAAAACAAAAAAAATACTTTTATAAAATTTTTATGTGTTTTTTAATATACTAGAACATTAGTTCTAGCCACTCACAACGCTGCGCGCGCGCTATTTGACTTTTCACTTTAAAAATAATAATAATTGCAATTTGATTTTCTCTATCTTTCATTTACATTAATCAAACGTCTTCTTCAATTTTAAATAAAAAAATTTAAAGTTTAATTATACATACATACATACCTACATACCTACCTACATACATACATACCAACATACATAACTACTTGCATACTTACTGCTATCTAGCTACCTAGCTACCTAGCTACCTAGCTACATATTTATCTAGTTACGTTCGCTCGTTTGCTCCCTTCCTTGCACCCTTTTTCACTCACTCACTCATACACTCAGTCACTCACTGGCTCACTTCTCGCTCACTCCTCGCTCACTCGCTCACTCCTCGCTCACTCTTCGCTCACTCGCCAGCTCGCTCACGCGCTCACTCCTCGCTCACTCCTCGCTCACTCCTCGCTCACATGCCAGCTCGCTCACTCGCTCACTCCTCGCTCACTCCTCGCTCACTCCTCGCTCACTCCCGGCTTACTCCCGGCTCACTCCCGGCTCACTCCCGGCTTACTCCCGGTTCACTCCCGACTCACTCCCGGCTCACTCCCGGCTCACTCCCGGCTCACTCCCGGCTCACTCTTCGCTCACTCACTCGCTCACTCCTGGTTCACTCCTGGCTCACTCCTGGCTCACTCCCGACTCACTCCCGACTCACTCCCGGCTTACTCCCGGTTCACTCCCGGCTCACTCCCGGCTCACTCCTCGCTCACTCCCGGCTCACTCTTCGCTCACTCCTGGTTCACTCCTCGCTCACTCCTCGCTCACTCTTCGCTCACTCACTCACTCACTCCTGGCTCACTCCTGGCTCACTCCTGGCTCACTCCTGGCTCACTCCTGGCTCACTCCCTGCTCACTCCCGGCTCACTCCTCGCTCACTCCCGGCTTACTCCCGGCTCACTCCTGGCTCACTCCCGGCTTACTCCCGGCTCACTCCTGGCTCACTCCCGACTCACTCCCGGCTCACTCCCGACTCACTCCCGGCTTACTCCCGGCTCACTCCCGGCTCACTCCCGGCTCACTCCTCGCTCACTCCCGGCTCACTCTTCGCTCACTCCTGGTTCACTCCTGGCTCACTCCGGGCTCACTCCCGACTCACTCCCGGCTCACTCCCGACTCACTCCCGGCTTACTCCCGGCTCACTCCCGGCTCACTCCCGGCTCACTCCTCGCTCACTCCCGGCTCACTCTTCGCTCACTCCTGGTTCACTCCTGGCTCACTCCCGGCTCACTCCCGGCTCACTCCTCGTTCACTCCCGACTCACTCCCGGCTTACTTCCGGTTCACTCTCGGCTCACTCCTCGCTCACTCCTGGTTCACTCCTGGCTCACTCCTGGCTCACTCCTCGCTCACTCCTCGCTCACTCCTCGCTCACTCACTCGCTCACTCCCGGCTCACTCCTCGCTCACTCCTGGCTCACTCCCGGCTCACTCCTCGCTCACTCCTCGCTCCCTCTTCGCTCACTCACTCACTCACTCCTGGCTCACTCCTGGCTCACTCCTGGCTCACTCCTGGCTCACTCCTGGCTCACTCCTGGCTCACTCCCTGCTCACTCCCGGCTCACTTCTCGCTCACTCCCGGCTTACTCCCGGCTCACTCCTGGCTCACTCCCGGCTTACTCCCGGCTCACTCCTGGCTCACTTCCGGCTTACTCCCGGTTCACTCTCGGCTCACTCCTCGCTCACTCCTGGTTCACTCCTGGCTCACTCCTTGCTCACTCCTCGCTCACTCACTCGCTCACTCCCGGCTCACTCCTCGCTCACTCCCGGCTCACTCCTCGCTCACTCTTCGCTCACTCACTCACTCACTCCTGGCTCACTCCTGGCTCACTCCTGGCTCACTCCTGGCTCACTCCTGGCTCACTCCTGGCTCACTCCCTGCTCACTCCCGGCTTACTCCCGGCTCACTCCCGGCTCACTCCTCGCTCACTCCTCGCTCACTCCCGGCTCACTCCTGGCTCACTCCCGGCTCACTCCTCGCTCACTCCCGGCTCACTCACTTATTTACTCACTCACGCACGCACCCCATCCAAGTCGCTAACCCATGTGCACACTGCAAACGAAGTAAAGTTTACATGTGTTTGCAGGTTTTCAATACAATGTCTGGTAACGGAATTAACACTTACTCATTTTACAAGTACACCCATAAAAAAGTAAACAAAGACATTGCTTCGCTGTGGTGACACACAAACACACACACACACATTTAAATTTTTGTCTACAAATTATGGATTTTTTTACCGACATTTAAAAAAATTTTTTTTGAGTCGCCAAAAATCCTTGCATATGTTTTTTTTTACTAAATGAAATTTCCAAAATTTGAACTAAATTGGAGATTGGTCCGTTTCGGAAGCTAAATTATTTGTACATATTTTTATGTCTGAGTTTGTCAGGTATTAAAAAAATTATGATAAACATTTATAAAAATATTTAAAATAAATATTTATACCATTATTATCAAAGAATATAAAAAATATTTCAAGTTTATATACCACTAGACACCACAGACGCGTGCTTCGCGCGCGCTACTTAACTTTTTATTTTTTACCTTTTAAAAATAAATTACAACAATAAATGTATAAATAATATTTATACAAATTTGACAGCTGTCAAAATTCAATTGCAATGACAGCTACTCTTGCAACACGAAGTAAGCGCAGCGAGAGAACCAATTTACCTTTTAAAAATAAATTACAACAATAAATGTATAAATAATATTTATACAAATTTGACAGCTGTCAAAATTCAATTGCAATGACAGCTACTCTTGCAACACGAAGTAAGCGCAGCGAGGAGAACCAATTGGCATCGCGGAAAAGCGACAACAATGATCTTCGAGAAATGCGAGCAATCGACTTTACATGCCTTTTTTTAGAATACTAGAACATGCACGCGCTTCGCGCGCGCCAACTGTTATTTTTTTATTTGTTATTACACCCTGCATAAAATTACTATTGCATATAACATATATACAACTCGTTTATTTCTTAAACATTTCGGCCTTTGAAAAAAGGTTACATAGCTTAATTACATAATAACATAGGACTCTTAATGACTATTTACGCTTTTCTTTGTCATTTCTCGTCTTTAATACATTTTTCATCCATTTTGTACCTATATCTACCTCTGATAACATTTTCCTAACAGAGAAATTTTGTCTTCGCAATTCTGTAAATTCTTCTAATATTGGTTCTAAAGTCTCTACTTTTAAATTGTATAGCCTACACTTTTTCCTTTTTCCAATATCTATTCCCTAATGCCTCGTTTCCGCACTTAAATCTCGCTATCATAGACTAACTCCCTACTCTTATTTTACCCCACTAAAATATACAAAAGCTTCTCATCTATTTTTATTTCTTTGTACACTCTATTATATTTTGCCCATATTATTTTTTCATATCTTCCTTGTTTTTGTTCGTCTCTGTTTATCTTTCTAACCCTTCCAGTGAGAAATAACCATCAAATCGACATCAATTTGATTTGATCAATGCAATTTATATCAATTCTCCCTTAATTTGATATCAATTTGATGGGTTATTTTTCTAACTAAGTTATGTATATACATAAAGTTTTTTCATAGAATTCCTGATAAGTTTCAGAAATAGTTCCGTTGATTTATTTAAAAAAAATTGATATTTGAAAATATGAGGTGCTATTTTCCCCTGGCACCTCATTAATAAAAATTGAACGTTTTAACAGCAGTTATACTTGCACCCGTAATAGTTCTAGAGTTTTTGATAGATTTTAACAATAGTTCTGTATTCTACATTAAATATATTTAAACAATTTTTTAATTATACGGCTGGCACCGCACTAAAAAAGTAAACTACCATTTTATAGCGAGTTCCAGACGATTACATAGCATTTTTCAATAGTTCAGCAATAGTTCCAAAGCTTTTTGCAGGTTTCGTCGACAATTCCGGTCTTTAAGCATGTTTAAACAATTTTTTTATTAGACGGTTGGCACCGCACTACAAGAGTAAACTACTATTTTATAGCAAATTCCAGACGAGTACATAGCATTTTTCAATAGTTCTGCAATAGTTCTAAAGCTTTTTGTAGATTTTGTCGACAGTTCCGGTCTTTAAACATTTTTAAACAATTTTTTATTTGATCCTGTCTTGCACTATCAGATATGAATACTACGCTATGGTATTTAAACTTCAGCCAATTTTATGGTATCTGATAGGTATGTGTTAGTAATGTAATTGACATTTTTAAATTTTAGAGTTGGGTTAGTTAATCTAATTTTTAACTAAGTTAATGAAATTTAATTGATTATGAAATGAATTCTATTATGTTAAAAGTTACGTAAATAAATACTAATTCTATTAAATTTACGTTAAGATTAATTTGTTTCTAGTTTAAGTAAAAGTTAATTTTGAGAAACTTTTTTATATTAAATTAAAAAGTCATATGATTTGTTTAAGTTAAATTACCAACATAATTACAATATTATTTGTCAAATATATTTAATTTTAATATAATATTTTATTTGTAAATCAACTTACAATGTCGCTCTATTGTTAACCAGTAATTCATGACATGTATAAATACTTATCCTTAGAGGTTTAGAAAGAGGTTACTTATAAATACCATTGTTTGTCAAACGAACTGTCGATAAAACCTACAAAAAGCTTTGAAACTATTGCAGAAATATATTGGAGAATGCTGTGTGGTTGTCTGGAACTCGCTATAAAATTGTAGTTTACTCTTGTAGTGCGGTGCCAGCCGTCTAATAAACAAATCGCCTAAAAATGCTAAAAACCGGAACTGTCGACAAAACCTGCATAAAGATTTGGAACTATTGCAAAACTATTAAAAAATGCTATGTACTCGTCTGGAACTTGCTATAAAATGGTAGTTTACTCTTGTAGTGGAGTGCCAGCAGTCTAATAAAAAAAATTGTTTAAAAATACTTAAAGATCGAAAATGTCGACGAAACCTACAAAAAGCTTTGTCACTATTGCAGAACTATTGAAAAATGTTATGTACTCGTCTGGAACTCACTATAAAATGGTAGTTTACTCCTGTAGTGCGGTGCCAGCCGTCTAATAAACAAATTACCTAAAAATGCTTAAAGACCGGAACTGTCGACGAAACCTGCAAAAAGCTTTGGAACTATTGCAGAACTATTGAGAAATGCTATGTACTCGTCTGAAACTCGCTATAAAATTGTAGTTTACTTTTGTAGTGCGGTGCCAGCCGTCTAATAAAAAAATTTTTTTTAAATACTTAAAGACCGGAACTGTCGACGAAACCTGCAAAAAGCTTTGGAACTATTGCAGAACTATTGAGAAATGCTAAGTACTCGTCTGAAACTCGCTATAAAATGGTAGGTTACTCTTGTAGTGCGGTGCCAGCCGTCTAATAAAAAAATTTTTTTAAAATGCTTAAAGACTGAAACTGTCGACGAAACCTACAAAAAACTTTAACACTATTGCAGAACTATTAAAATATGCTATGTACTCTTCTGGAATTCGCTATAAAATGGTAGTTTACTCTTGTAGTACGGTGCCAGCCGTCTAATAAAGAAATTGCTTAAAAATGCTTAAAGACCGGAACTGTCGACGAAACCTGCAAAAAGCTTTGGAACTATTGCAGAACTATTAAAATATGCTATGTACTCGTCTGGAACTCGCTATAAAATGGTAGTTTACTCTTGTAGTGCGGTGCCAGCCGTCTAATAAAGAAATTGCTTAAAAATGCTTAAAGACCGGAACTGTCGACGAAACCTGCAAAAAGCTTTGAAACTATTGCAGAACTATTGAAAAATGCTATGTACTCGTCTGGAACTCGCTATAAAATGGTAGTTTACTCTTGTAGTGCGGTGCCAGCCGTCTAATAAAGAAATTGCTTAAAAATGCTTAAAGACCGGAACTGTCGACGAAACCTGCAAAAGCTTTGAAACTATTGCAGAACTATTGAAAAATGCTATGTACTTGTCTGGAACTCGCTATAAAATTGTAGTTTACTCTTGTAGTGCGGTGCCAGCCGTCTAATAAAAAAATTCTTTAAAAATGCTTAAAGACCGAAACTGTCGACGAAACCTACAAAAAACTTTGTCACTATTGCAGAACTATTAAAATATGTACTTGTCTGGAACTCGCTATAAAATTGTAATTTATTCTTGTAGTGCGGTGCCAGCCGTCTAATTAAAAAATTCTTAAAAATGCTCAAAGACCGGAACTGTCGACGAAACCTACAGAAAGCTTTGTCACTATTGCAGAACTATTAAAATATGTTATGTATTCGTCTGGATCTCGCTATAAAATGGTAATTTACTCTTGTAGTGCGGTGTTAGCCGTCTAATAAAAAAATTGTTTAAAAATGCTTAAAAACCGGAACTGTCGACGAAATCTGCAAAAAGCTTTGGACCTATTGCAGAACTATTAAAACATGCTATGTACTCTTCTGAAATTCGCTATAAAATGGTAGTTTACTCTTGTAGTGCGGTGCCAGCGGTCTACTAAAAAATTGTTTTAAAATACTTAAAGACCGGAAGTGTCGACAAAACCTGCAAAAAGCTTTGAAACTATTGCAGAACTATTAAAATATGTTATGTACTCGTCTGGCACTCGCTATAAAATGGTAGTTTACTCTTGTAGTGCGGTGCCAGCCGTCTAATAAAAAAATTGCATAAAAATGCTTAAAGACCGGAACTGTCGACGAAATCTACAAAAGCTTTGACATTATTGCAGAACTTTTAGAAAATGTCATAAAGTTGACTGAAACTCGCCAAACAGTGGTACTTTACTCTTGTGGTGCAATGCCAACAGCCAAATTAAAAAACTGTTTAAATATATTTAATGTACAGAACTATTGCTAAAATCTATCAGGAACTTTAGAACTATTACGGGTGCAAGTAGAACTGCTGTTAAAATGTTCAATTTTCATTAATGAGGTGCCACTGAAAGTTAGCACCTCATTTTTTTAAATATTTTATGTATTCGTATGGAACTCGCTATAAAATGGTAATTTACTCTTGTAGTGCGGTGCCAGCCGTCTAATAAAAAATTGCTTAAAAATGCTTAAAAACCTGATATGTCGACGAAACTTGCAAATAGCTTCGGAATTATTACAGAATTATTGAAAAATGCTATGTACTCGTCTGGAACTCGCTATAAAATGGTAGTTTACTCTTGTAGTGCGGTGCCAGCCGTCTAATAAAAAAATTGTTTAAAAATGCTTAAAGACCGGAACTGTCGACGAAACATATAAAAAGCTTTGAAACTATTGCGGAACTGTTAGAAAATGCCATAAAGTTAGTTGAAAACTCGCCAAAAAGTGGTACCTTACTCTTGTAGTGCAATGCCAACAGCCAAATTAAAAAACTGTTTAAATATATTTAATGTACAGAACTATTGCTGAAATCTATCAGGAACTCTAGAACTATTACGGGTGCCAGTACTATATTGTTACTCCATCGCTGTTAGAAGGATAGAGAAGAGACGTTAAACCCCACGACAGTAACACATATTTATCAAGTAATTTTTAATTATCTTAATTATCTTTTTTGCCAATACATTAAATATAATTATAATTCTTTTTTTTTATTTGTATAATTAAAAAATTACTATATTGTTATTTAAAATGTATATTTTTAATTGCAGGTATGTTTAACTGACTACCATATCTAATTGTATATAATTGTATGTGGCGCCATATATAATGCTGTGTTAGTAGTGCATTTTGTATATAATTATATATAGCATTATATACAACTATATAGTCATATATAGCCATATATATTAATGTGGCTAATCTGGGTCCATATATAATCAGATATAGCACCATATCTAATTTTATATAATTGTATGTGACGCCAGATATAATGCTATGTGAGCATCCTATATATAATTATATATAGCATTATATATGGCGCCATATACAATTAGATATGCAGACTTGCCCGCTAGTTAGAGCGCGGCGCCGTCGATAGGCGGCGTACTCTCTCAGGAGCAAAGTGCAGTCGATCGGCTACATAAAGATCACTCGTAGCGTGGTTAAGGCAAGCAAAAATTAGCTTCTTGTTCCTGTCTGATGTGGAAGAGGACTGCCACTATTTTTATGATTTACTCATTAGAAATATCTATATATGGTTATTTATATATAAATATTTATATATCTGTATATGGTTACATACAATCTGATTGTATATAATGTTAATTATATATAATCATATATGATTATATATAATTATATGTGGTTGTATATAATTATATATGGCTATGTGGTTATATATGTTTATATATGGTTACATACAATCGTATACGATTGTATAATGCCATTTTTTTATATGATTGTATATAATGTCATTTGAAGATTTGAAGAAAATAATGTTATTGAACTTTTACGAGAAAGAAATCTTGATATCTCAAAATTGAGTGTACCAATTTATTTGGATTGGTTGCAATTGAAAACTCACATTAATATTATCTCATGAAAAAATAATTTAGATATAATTATATATAATTATTTTTTCTCGGAAAGATGCATATATAGACTCAGTTGTTCTTATTCTTTCATATATGAAACTATATATGACTTTATAGGATTATATATATATATCTATATATGATTACTCAACTTCAATAGGTACAATCAGATATGACCTGATATTATTATATAATCATATAAAGCATTTGCATTTCTTCAGATATAAGCCGGCAAGAACAATGGAGTCCATATATAAAATATATATAAATATATATAAATTATATATAAATTATATATAGTGCCCATAAATAATTTATATATAATTATATATGCTGGTATATATAAATCATATATAATTACATATAATTATATATAACGTCATATATAATTATATCTAAATTATGTTTTCCTGAAATAATATTAATGTGAGTTTTCAATTGCAACCAATCCAATTAAATCGGTACACTCAATTTGAGATATCAAGATTTCTTTCTCGTAAATTCATTATTTACATTATACATAATAATTTTGTTTTAGTAAAATGAAATTGTATGTAGGCACATTGTAAAGCCTCTTGAATGGCAAACTGGATTTACATGTGTGTATATTACATATGAATCTGATCTGAAGAAAATAATGTTATGAACTTTTACGAGAAAGAAATCTTGATATCTCAAAATTGAATGTACCGATTTAATTTGATTGATTGCAATTAAAAACTCACATTAATATTATCTTATGAAGAAATAATTTAGATATAATTATATATGACGTATTTAAATATATTTGATTGATTTTATTGATCTTTCGACTGATTTGTGAATGTATATGTACTTAACGTTTTTTTTTTACTTTTATAAGGTTTTGATAGAATTTATCTTCTTTTGTAAAAATCAAGTGATAGTGTTTCTTACATAATTTATTTAAATTGATTTATTTATTATACATTATTCATTTTTTAATTATAAACATATGTAGATGTACATAACATTATTAATATTTATATTGAATATACATGTATACGGCAATCATATTTGTTAATGCACATATGTTTAAATTCTAATAACAATATTAGTAAAAACACAATATAAACACAACAAATAACATTAATATAAATAAAATTATATATGTATATACATATATACAGGGTGACAGCTAACTGGCAGCCAATCTGTAATAGATAGATATATATAGATATACTAATAGATAGATGTATAGATATACTAATATAGAAATAAACATAAATATATATATATAATTACGTTTATTTGTATATTAATATATCTATTAGTATATTTGTATACATCTATCTATTAGTATATCTATATATATATATATACATATATCTATCTATTACAGATTGGCTGCCGGTTAGCTGTCACCCTGTATATATGCATATACATATATAATTTTAATTATATTAATGTTATTTGTTGTGTTTATATTGTGTTTTACTAATATTGTTATTAAAATTTATACATATGTGCATTAACAAATATGATTGCCGTATAGTCATGTATATTCAATATAATATTAATAATGTTACGTACATCTACATATGTTTATAATTAAAAAATGAATAATGTATAATAAATAAATCAATTTAAATAAAATTATGTAAGGAACAAACTATCACTTGATTTTTACAAAAAGAAGATAAATTCTACCAAAATATAACCAAAATATATTTTTACCTTATAAAAGTAAAAAAGAAACGTCAAGTACATACACATTCAAAAATCAGTACAAGATCAATAAAATTAATCAAATATATTTAAAAAACTTCGAAAATCCTCCAAAGAATAAAAATTTATTCAAAAATTATTTAAGAAATGAAAATGTTTACCAATTATAAATATTGAAACAAAAACTTAACATGTTCGAGTAGCATTAATTATATACTTGTATACTTATCAATATCAATAACATAATATTTATACCTTCTTTTTTCTTATCTTATTTTAATCCTGATCCTTATCTTGTTTCCCGTTTTCTTTCTCTCTTTCTCTCTTTTTTTCGTACCACACAATTTTTTTTTCTTAATTTATATTCTCACTGCGAGGTTATTTAATTCGCCATACAATATTTTTAGCAGTAATGCCTGTAATTGTCAACTATATATTTAAACTTATTATAATAAGAACTTAATTAAGTATACATACATTTACATAACAATATATCAATTTTTAATCAATACAAATAAAAAAATTATAATTATATTTAATGTATTGGCAAAAAAAATAATTAAGATAATTAAGAATTACTTGATAAATACGTGTTTCTGTCGTGGCGTCCAACGTCTCTCCTTACCCTTCTAACAGCGATGGTGATACAAAATGGTTATATCATAATATTATTATATTAAATTAAATATGTCATAATATATTGTATTAAATTTCAACTTACCTTGTTAAGCATCAGTTAAACGTATCTGCAATTCAAAACAAATACTCTCTGCTATTTTATAATCTTCCAGTCTAAGTAATTTTTTCCCGGTATTTTTCTTGCTTCTTTTTGTGTCTTTCCGTCTCTCGTTAAACAGTCAAACTGTCAAAAACTGTCAACTATAAACTGTCAAACTTCACACACGAACGAAGCGAGTCAAGCGCGAGACAGCCAATCGCGATCGGAATAAAGAGGCAACAATGCAATCGCGATTAGCAGGCAACTTTAGGGTTACATGGCTATTTTATAAGAGGACTAGAACATGCACGCGCTTCGCGCGCGCCAACTGTTATTTTTTATTTGTTTTACACCCTGCATAAAATTACTATTGCATATAACATATACAACTCGTTTATTTCTTAACATTTCGGCCTTTGAAAAAAGGTTACATAGCTTAATTACATAATAACATAGGACTCTTAATGACTATTTACGCTTTTCTTTGTCATTTCTCGTCTTTAATACATTTTTCATCCATTTTGTACCTATATCTACCTCTGATAACATTTTCCTAACAGAGAAATTTTGTCTTCGCAATTCTGTAAATTCTTCTAATATTGGTTCTAAAGTCTCTACTTTTAAATTGTATAGCCTACACTTTTTTCCTTTTCCAATATCTATTCCTAATGCCTCGTTTCCGCACTTAAATCTCGCTATCATAGACTAACTCCCTACTTTATTTTACCCTACTAAAATATACAAAAGCTTCTCATCTATTTTTATTTCTTTGTACACTCTATTATATTTTGCCCATATTATTTTTTCATATCTTCCTTGTTTTTGTTCGTCTCTGTTATCTTTCTAACCCTTCCAGTGAGAAATAACCATTAAATCGACATCAATTTGATTTGATCAATGCAATTTATATCAATTCTCCCTTATTTGATATCAATTTGATGGGTTATTTTTCTAACTAAGTTATGTATATACATAAAGTTTTTTCATAGAATTCCTGATAAGTTTCAGAAATAGTTCCGTTGATTTATTAAAAAAAATTGATATTTGAAAATATGAGGTGCTATTTTCCCCTGGCACCTCATTAATAAAAATTGAACGTTTTAACAGCAGTTATACTTGCACCCGTAATAGTTCTAGAGTTTTTGATAGATTTTAACAA
>NW_023415872.1:1673-5000 GCF_013373865.1 Monomorium pharaonis | reverse complement strand
CATGATGGAAGTCAGATCCGTCCATTAGAGGTCTAGTAAATTTCCTTAGCTCCATTGGAGATTTACTTCCATGGCGGAAGTCAGATAGACGTCCATTAAGGATCCATTAAACTTCCATAGCTGTATGAAACATTTACTTCCATAGTAAAAGTCAGACAAAAGTCTATTAGGGATCCATTAAACTTCCATAGCTCTATGGAACATTTACTTCCATGGTGGAAGTTACCCAGACAACAGGCTTGTCAGAATAAAAACTTTAAGAGAACTTTTTTAAGAAAACACTTAAATATCTTGGAAATGATGTCAAAATAGTAACATTTATCAGAGACGTTTACTAAGAGAGCTCTTTGAGATATCTCATTGAAGAGTTTCATTTAAGTTTCTTGAAAATGTTATCCTTATGACATCAGCTAAATGATATCAGCTTAATGTCTCATAAAAGATATTACAATGCTGTCCGATTTTTGAGTCGTTCATGCGCGTCGTAGTTGACTCAGAAATCACACAACACTATAACATTCTCAATGAGAGATCTATTTGATATTTAAAAAAATTATCATAATAATAATGTTTTCAAAGATAACGGTTTGTCTACAATTATTGTGCACAAAAAAAATGCACAAAATCTAATTCATCATGTACTGAATAAAAACAAGATAATAAATGTACTATTCAATTTTTCTTAAAATATATGATCTATATAGTTAACCATCTAATTAACCATTTGATCGCTTCAAAGTATTAATGCTAAATAGATCGAAATTTTCATCAAATTATTAAGATTATAGAAAAAGATAAATTTAACAATGAAATTAATAAGTAAATAAATTAATGCCATTTATTTTTAATATGTTTTGCAAAATTTAATTGCTTTTATAAAAAATAATATAATTGCGTCAGTTTATAACATATGGATATATGTAGACAATAACAAGTACACAGAAAAAAAATGTAATACAGCCAATAACATATGTGATTGCGGGCTGCCAACTACATAAAATACTCAATACAATAATATTTGCTATTAATGCATGTACAATGTTGATACTGCAATAGCATATATTATTGTATTGAGTATATTTTTAATTGGCAGCCCGCAATAACATATCTTATTGAATATATTACTTTTTTTTTTCAGTGTACCCATATCGATGAGTCAAATTAGCGTAGCAGATAGAGTACAAGGTTCGTAATCCTAAGGTCCCAGGTTCAAAACCCACCAGCGGTAAGTAAGAATAAAATAAAATAATATAATTTAAATTTAATTAATTAATAAAAATTTATCCTAAATTTAGTATGTATTGTTGATAAAAATAATTTTAAAAAATGAAATTTTTATTTTAAATTTTTATTTTGTTAATCATCTATCGAGGCTCTATGAAGCCTCTATTAGATCCACAAAACACCCGCCGAGGTTTCGTGAAGGCTCTGTCAATAATCCACACAACGTCTAATAGACCTCTTTGTCGACGTCTAATGGAGGTCTAATAGACGTACGCAGTAGAACTGTGGATTTCTAATGGCTCTATATTGGACGTCTAATGGACGTCTATTGGAGATTTCATTCCTATGTGGGGTATTTCTACCTGTTCATTTTTAGTATGGTTTTCTATCTGAATAACCATGAAATTTATACAAAACCATCTAAAATCCATAGCAATCCATGTAGACAATTATCTGGATTTCCATCTGGTTTTTTTCCCCGAAGCCACCTATACCCCGCAAAAGACTGGCAAATAAGATTACCATATGTACTATTTATTTATTATCATATATAAAAATTAAGTTAAACTTAAGTTAAGATTAAAAAAAATAAACTACATATAATAAATATTAAATAAATTAAAAATATTAAATATAAAAAATATTAGTATGTTATTTAAACAAATAAAATTCATTAATGTGTTGTAAATATTGTTAGATTATCTAAAATCCATGGGAATCCACATATACGTGGATAACCATCTAAACTTTTATCTGTATCTTTTCAACGGGGGGACTCCCGCTCCGCTTACAACTATGTTTACTTATATACTAATTTTACAACTTTAATAACATCGTACATACGAATTAATGTCTCGACAGAGAGAGAGCTCACATGAACACCATTCATTCTCTTATGCATGCATGGACCTCCGCTGCTCTGCCTCACTCACACCTTAATCTCCATTATCTCCCTCTACTCACCCCTGTCCTCCACCTTTTTCTTCTTCGCCCTTAAGTTATCCAGTCTTTCCAACCACCGCTCTCCTCCCGCTCCCCCCCTCTCTCTTTCCCTTCTCTTTTAGAACTTTCTCTAACATTTTCTACCAACTTTTTTGCACCCTTTAATCTGCACATTCCTCCCAAATATGCACCTATATTTTCTTGTTCTAACCACATAGCTTGCAACTCTTCCCTTCTTTGTCTTCCTCCCTCATTCCACTACCCATCCTATACCTAGCCATTCTCTGTCCAGTTCTCTCTTAAGAAATCCGGAATACCCTTCTCCTTAACTCTCCTATATTACCTATTATATTTCGAACCGTTGACCCTCTCCTATTTTTCCTTTCTCTGCTTAATTCTCTCTCTCTTTATCACTTCTCTCAATTTTTCTATTATATTTCTCCCAAACACCATCCTTTTTTTAAATAGAATCTCCGCTCTTCTTTCTCCCAGTCCGTCTTTGCTCCATCTTTCCTTGCTTTTCTCTTTATCTTTTTCCAACACTTGGCTAATTCTCCACTCCTCCCTCTTCCATCTTCTTCTCATAACCTAACGTTTCAGCCCCAAATTTCCATCCTGTAACTCACCACCGACCACACCAATCCATCGAACAACCATAACCTCCTTTCCCAGTCCTTCCTAAATTTTTTCTTTTCTATCCCCCGAACCTGTCCTAATATGGCCACCCCTTTCGTAAGCCTCTCTTCCACATGTGCATCTGTCATCGTGTATTCCAAGTATTTAAAGCTTTTCACCTTTTCTACTTTCTTGCCTTTCCATTTCTAATTAATTTTTTTCTTCCTCCCTTCCCCTCTCATACTTCTCATAACCTTTATCTTTTCTGTGTTTACATCCAATCCTTTCCTATCCAGATATCTTTCTAACTTTCCCCTCATTTCTTTTATTCCATCCTCGTCCTTTGCCAGCAGCACTACATCATCCGCGTATGCCAAGAAATAAATTTTTCTATCTCCCACCTCCACTCCTTTTTAACTTTCCCTTAACTCCTCATCTATGACCGCCAAAAATAGCGTAAACAAATAGGAAAATAGAAAGTAATAAGGGGAAAAAAGGGAAACAAATTCTGACGGAGAGGGGTTGAGGTAGGGATGTCCGTTGAAT
>NW_023415872.1:0-506 GCF_013373865.1 Monomorium pharaonis | reverse complement strand
GGAAGTCGAGAAAGAAGGTGGAGAAGCTGCAGTGGAGATATCTAAGGTGGACGCTAGGGGTAGAAAGTAGTGTGCGGAGTATATGGTAGGAGAGGAATTACAAAGGGATAATTTAGAAGGGAAGGCAGGACTGAGAGCTTGGGGATACGAAAAGAAGTTAGAAGAAGGAGGTGGAGGAGAATTGACGAGAAAGTGTTGGGAAAAAATTAAGAGAAGAGCGAGAGAAGGGAAAGGGAAGTCAGGGTGGGAGGAGGAGAGACGGAAATTCTTTGAAGAGGGAGGGTGGAGGATGGAGGATTAAGAGGGGACGGGTTATTAAGAGCTGAAGAGTTGATAAAGAGAGAAAAAGAAAAGCAGAGAAGAGAAAGATGGTTAAGGATTAGAGACTCGAGGTATAACAAATGGTACGGGAGAGTGAAAGGAGAGGGGGTTCCAGAGTATTTAAAAAGGGGTTGGGAGGAGAAAAGATGGCAAAGGGCAGCAAAATATAGGCTAGGATGTAGTAT
>NW_023415871.1:0-42000 GCF_013373865.1 Monomorium pharaonis | reverse complement strand
CTTACAAAATTTAGTAAGGCAATACCTATACCGAACCAGGAAGCAAATACCGTGAGCAAAGAATTTGTCACGAAGATCGTCCTGGAATACGGAACGCCAGAATACGTACTGACAGACCAAGGCACTAACTTCCTGAGCGAAATTTTCAAGAATACGTGCAAGCTACTGAAGATAAATAAAATTCAGACTACCGCATACCATCCCGAAAGCAATGGTATCCTCGAGCGATCACATCGGACCTTAGCAGAATACCTGCGACATTATATAAATAAGGACCAAACCGATTGGGACGAATGGATCCCGTACGCGATGCACACGTATAATACAACGCCTCATACGGCGACAGGGTATACACCGTTTGAATTAATCTACGGTCGACAGGCAGAACTGCCGACGGCCCTGACAAAACCGCCTAAACCTACCTACAACTACGACGATTACGCGCAAGAATTACGGGAAAGGTTAAGAGCCACTAATCGTGTCGCACGCGAAAATATAAAAGACGAAAAGGCCAAGGCCAAGACGCAGTACGATAAAAAGACAAAAGAAATAAGATTTAAAGTCGGCGAAAAAGTATTACTTTACGACGAAACGCTCCGACACGGAAGATCAAAGAAACTCGACGCGCAATGGACCGGACCGTATACGGTAACCGACAAAACATTCTAATATAAACTATACAATAAGGCGAGGGAGGACAACGACGCGCGTACACGTAAACCGTCTGAAACCGTTTATTGAGGCCTAACCCGCGGTCAAAAGAGAGAATAAAAAACATGCTCACATGCACGCACATACACAATAAAAAGAAAAAAGAGAAATATAATAAATAAAAAAGAATGAGACTCACCAAAACGAAGACCGCCAACCAGGAACATAATCCATAACAGCAAAAGAGGATACACTATACACTAAAACTAAACTAAACACTAAAACTAAACTATACACTACAAACTACTATACTACAAAGTATCTATACACGGATTAGTCAACCGCGTCCATGTCTGGATCCTCCGGCGAAAGATCCAGACGAGGCAAGTTCCCCTCGCGCAAATATTGATCCACGGCAAACTCGAACTCCAGATCGAGGTCACCACCGAATTCTTCACTATAATCATTAGTTAAAAAACGAGCAAGCAAAGGGGCGGGTATCAAAATTTCCCCAAGCTCGTCGGTCGGAAAACACTCGGAGAACACCTCGCCCTCCGCACCGGCGGGAACAAACATTTCGGACTCCTGAGAAAGGTCCATGAACAAATCTAAATCTCCATAAGGAGCACTATCAGGGTTTGATAAATGTTCAAACCCACTAACGAGCAATGGCTCAGCGGCACCCGTGCACTCCTCATCAACGGACGAAAAACTTTCGTCCAAAAGAGCCACAGTGTCAAGATCACTGAAATCGTCGAAACTGTTCTCACTCTCCTCAGCACTCTCTTCACTGGAAGACGCGAAGAAAAACTCACGACGAGACATGATTATGAAAAACAAGCAAACGCACGAACAGATAGCCGACAAGAGACTAAAGGACCGGATCGTCCAGAGAAGAAAAGACACACGAAAAAAGGTGTAAATAGATAACAGGATGCAACGCTAAGCATACGATAAAAAATGAGGAATCAACGAGATACACAGGCAACGGAAACGAAAATATGACACATTTCGAAGTGCGAAATGATAAACGATACAAATTGGAGAATCCTTTTCCGCTCCCATCTGAACTTGAGAATCCTTTTCCGCTCCCACGGTCCCACAACGATCACATATAAAAATACTTTTGTAGCAAGTAAAAATAATATATACAAAAAAAAAAAAAAATTTTTTTTTTAAATAAAACAAAATAATTACAGATTTATAATCTGGGTGACGCTAAGTTCCGCAGAAGACCCGGACATGAAGGCACCGTATGAAATAGAAAAATTTACGCACCATCCAGGGATATATTTTGAAAAGCTAGGAGGATTACATCAGGTTGAATCCTTCTGGAAAGTGGTCATCAAGATAGACGTGACGACACTATCAAAACGACTCGCACAGGTAGAAAAATACGTACGCAAAACGGATAATCTATGCAAAATGATAGCAGTCATAGGGAAAGAAACATGCGAAAATTTACACAGCGTTATTGCAAAAGGGTGTGAAAGAACTAATAAATTAATAGAACGCATAAACTCAACATACAATACAAGAATACACAAAAGAGGATTAATCGACGGGATAGGATCAGTCGCAAAATCATTGTTTGGTACGATGGACGCAAACGATGAAAAATTAATTAACGAACAACTAACGGTATTTCACGACTCACAGGAATTAAACAAACACGCAATAAAAAACCAAATAAAAATAATGCAAGCCACTATCGCTCACATTGATAACAGTGAAAGAACTATCCGACAAAACGAAAATACTCTCGCGGAAGCGACAGACAAACTAAGAACAAAATTATTAGAAGACGAACGCCAAAGTAACTTACACGAAAATTTTATAATAATTAACGCGGTACTGTCTGATCTAACACGCGACGCGGAAGACGTACTAGAATATTTAACGTTTTTAAAAGAAGGAATTCTGCATCCTCGGTTAACACCCACATCAATAATAATAGAATCACTTAAAGACGCTAGCTCGCAATTGCCCGAAGGACTCTACTTCCCATTCAGAATAAAAGAGAATGAATGGTCGACAATAGAGAAATTTGCGACAGTAGGCGCATACTGCGATCAAATAAATATATATACTATTTTACGATTCCCTCTAATTTCGATGCCAAAATACGAAATACTAAGTGTAATTCCGCTACCTATCCCAAGTCAGAACAACATTTTCTCGTTCGTAGAAATTAACAATCCCCTGATTGCAATAGACACAGAACAGCGTACTTACATAACCCTCGCAAAGAACGACCTGCGGAAATGCATAGAGATAAATACCGAATACCTATGCACGGAAAATCACCCCGTATATCGAATAAACCCAGACTCTATCTGCGAGATAAAAATGTATCTAGAAACGAAAGATCATTATAAAAATTGTAACATAAAAAATGCGACGTCGAACCACAGTCTTTGGATAGCGTTAAGTAATTCACACTCGTGGCTATACTCGTCACCACGAAAGCAAGTAATTACTCTACATTGTAAAGACCATGGAAAAATAAAGGAAACAATTGAAAAAGTAGGTAAAATTACATTAAAAAATAACTGTAAGTTAGTGACAGAAAATACAATTATAAGATCACCCAAGATGTCACATGAGACAAGAGTAGAATCATATCTCCCTCAGTATAATATTTCACTACTACAGAAGCCTGGTTTAGAAAACGATACAGGTCTCAAAGAAATAAAATTAAAAAATATTATACCAAATCCGACGGAATTAAAAAATTTCAAGGATAAATTAGAGGAGATAGACAACGAACTAGATAAAAATTCAAGTTCGATTTTTCAGTCGCCACACTTTATTTTTCCAATGGCGACAAGCGGAACAACAATTGTAATAATAATAATAGCCGTAGTAATAGGATTTATTATAATAAAAAAGAAAAAACGGAATAACAATAAGCGGGTGACATTAGATATAGATACAGAATATACGATACCGAGATCTATCCTAAAACGAAGCAACAGCACACGTTTCTAACACAAAAAACATATATATATATATATATGTATATATATGTAATAGTAATTAACAACTATATGTAATAGTAATTATTATATATATCATATACAATTTGATCCATTATTTCCTGCGGGAAAAAACGTGGCATTAGTTTGCACAGCTCTACGTCTCGGATTAACAAAATCAGACCACACGATATATCGCGTTACACCGGAACCAAAGAATCAAAAAACTTATTTCTGCAAATTTCGCTCACACACCGGATGTGCATAGCTGAATTGACTATGACCATATATGGCCCGATTTAGGGAATTACACCCCACCACTTCCATTCCTACGAGATTATAAAAACTGACGACCCAATCGAGCCCCAAAGACTCGATACTGTCGTTACAATAAACAAAGTTCAAGCTCAAGAACAACAGCAGCAGCCAGGCGGAACCAGCCCCGCAAATTACCCCGGTGACATAGAGTTTACAACACACACACCAACTCCAAGGACAGGATGAAAATTCCTGTGGAATTTGAACTCAGCCAGCCCATCGATGGAGTGCGCCCATTGGACCACCCAGAAAGATACGAAAGACTTCTACGAAGCATCTGCCCCCAACCAACAGAGAGATGTCTAGTGGAAACAGAGTTTCCTTGGAGAAGATGGTGCCGAAGCTGTTATCGCCAACGATACCGGCTTTATTGCACCATACGAGATCCATCGGCACACGGATACCGGACGCAACTCTCACCTGACGAACATTGGGAAACGATCACCGAGTGTTTCAAATGCGGAAAAGTGTTAATGAACGTGTGCCCTGCCAGAAACTGCCGGAAGTGCATCGAGATATTCCTCGACGAAGAAGAGGCCGTAAACGAGACCCTGGACATGAACATGTTCAGTTTTGAAAGATTTTAAAACCTGTGTGTACGCGAATCTGAGAACGAGCAATACCAGCTACGAATGGTATGTAATTATTAGTATAAAACAATAAAGAAATAGCGATTAGTATATAGTTTTCACTAAGGAAAAGCGATAAGATAGCGTAAACTATTAGTTGCGAAAACTCAGCCCCTCGTTTTCTTTTCAATAAGGGGGAGGGATGTTGTGAGTGCGCGACACTCACACAAACTTTACTTGTAATAACGAGAAGGGTGTCGAGTGACACCTCGCGCGACGACACCGTCCGGCCTTGCTACCGGGCATCGCACCGGCCTTCACACCGGACATCACACCGAGCTACATATCCGGTTACTCATTTTGCCACCCGAAATCTCCTGATTTCCGGTGGAATGCGCCTAGCTAGCAATTGCTGGCTAAGCTAGTGCACGGGCCAAAGGCCCGTGACCGCGAGTGACACCCCTTGGTAACAAGCCGAAAGGCTGAGTATATAAAGACCGCGGAAAGAGAACGAGTGGGCTCATAATCAATAATAATAGCGACGAGTACATGTCGCTCGTCGAAACTACAAACTAGACGAAGTAACTCATCTTTCGGGTTCGCTAACGAAAACTGTACAGGAAGAATAAATATATATCTCTTGTTATTAACTCTCGGCGTTATCTCTTGGAAACCTGATCCCGAGGAGTCATCGGCAGCGGTCCCGCACTGTATCCCGAGACCAGGGATACAACATATCTATCTAAACAGTAAACGTTAATTAAAAAGTAAAGACGAAAACTACGATACATAGAGATACTTACCAAAGCTGGAAAAACTAGCAGTAAACGAGAGACTACGACTTGCAGAAATATACTTACCAAAGCTGAAAAAAATGTTTGAAGCAATTAATAATGTTTCACAACCTGCGGAGATATTTACCAAAGCTGAAAATAATGTTTAAAGCAATTCATAATATTTCACGACATGCGGGGATACTTACTGAAGCTGGAAATAATGTTTAAAGCAATTGATAATATTTCACGACATGCGGGTATACTTATCAAAGCTAGAAATAATGTTTAAAGCTAATAATAATATTTCACGACATGCGGGACAGTCACCAAGTTGGAAATAATGTTAAAAGCAATTAATAATATTTCACGACATGCGGGGATACTTATCAAAACTAGAAATAAGGTTTTAAGCAACTAATAATATTTCGCGACATGCGGGGATACTTACCAAACTAGAAATAAGGTTTAAGGCAACTAATAATATTTCGCGATATGCGGGATAGTCACCAAAGTTGGAAATAATGTTTAAAGCAATTAATAATATTTCACGACATGCGGGGATACTTATCAAAGCTGGATATAATGTTTAAAGCAATTGATAATAATTAACGACATGCGGGGATACTTACCAAAGCTAGAAATAATGTTTAAAGCTAATAATAATATTTCAAAAAATGCGGGATAGTCACCAAGTTGGAAATAATGTTAAAAGCAATTAATAATATTTCACGACATGCGGGGATACTTACCAAAACTAGAAATAAGGTTTTAAGCAACTAATAATATTTCACGACATGCGGGGATCAGTGGTGCAAGTTTTGGGTGAGCACCTCGGGTGCTCCGCCGAGCACCGCCGAACACCGCCGAGCACCCGAGTCGGTCGGGTTTGTACCTCGAGTCTCGGGCCGGCTCGGTCGCTCTCGCTACGCCTGCCGCTACTCGGTTATTAAAAAGAGAGAGGCGTCCGTCTCTCTTCCTCCAAGGCTGCCACGAAAGCGTGCGTTCAGCGGCCAGCGATTGAGGATTGACGAAAGGCGCCTATGCTTCCCCCGTCCCCTTGCATGTCCTCCTCTCATCTCGAGCATCGCGATCAACAAGCAGATCAATTGATATCAATCATTGATAGCATTGATCATATTATTCATTATTATTAATTATTAAATTTTTTTCCATTAATGTAATTTATTGTTTTATTTAAATTATAATAAATTAATTATAATAAAACCAATTATAAATGTACCTTAAATAATAATAAAAATTTTTAATAAATTATTAAATTCAACTAAAAATAGAAAAAGCTGACGAGTTATCAAAAGATATTTATATCCAATTTCTTAATTCTATAATAGTTAATAGACATTTCGTTATTCCATCATTTTTAATGTATAGTTTCCCCAGATGTACTATAAATATTAAATAAATACGCCAACATGTCAAATGAAAAATAAGTCAAAATCTTAATTACATTGCAACTTTTTTAAATATTAATACTTAGTAATTATAAATACATACATAAATTCGTGAAATATGTAAAATTAACGTAACGTGATCGTGTTATTCTTAAAATTAATTACAAAGTAAATTAAATAAGAGAAATATGGATAGTAGTCCGCAATTTAACAAAATAAGAAAATAATAAAAATACATATACATATAATAACAAGACTCGTGACAAACTCATCTCCGACAAAGTATTTAGTCACTGTTAAAACTCAACTAACTCATATCCAACCTACATTTCAGGAATAAATGTGAGACAGAAAACTCTTGAATTTATCACGTATTCTATTATTATGTATGTATATATTTTTATTACTTACTTTGTTAAATTGCGAATTATTTTTATACTTCTCTTGTCTAATTTATTTTGGAATTAATTTCAAGAACATGAACACGTTATATTAATTTTATACATTTCACAAATTTGTGTGTGTATTTATTATTAATTACTGTTGATATTAAAAGAAAATACTGTAGTTTAAATCATACTTTAACAACTAATGTTGCAATTATTCTCACCGATGAGATTTTAACTTATTTTTCTTTCGATGTTGGCATATTTATGACATTTATTTACTAATTACTAAGTGGCTTCCACGCTACCCATGAGGTGCCACTAATAGCGCGTTAGGTTTTTTTACGTGGACCTTCGCCAGTAGCCCTATTATACCACATTTAATTTCTTGATATTCTTAACACATTTATTATTCATAGATGTGAGGTCTAGCGTTCTTGATGAGATTTTAATTTATTAAGTACATATTATATATATATATATATATGTTAATTGTAGCTTTCGGGGACATTTACTAACACACTGTTTTTTTTGTATACAAACATTCTATACCACTCCCTGAGGTATACATTATGCATTTTTTTCATTTGTATATATTTGTATTAAATGTATATCGAAATGTTACTTTCAGGGACTATGTACATTTGTACATTTGCGAATGTATATTGTTTATTTTAGGGACATCTGCAAATATGTTCCAAGACACAACGCAGTGTCCAAAAATATATTTTAAAGACGTGCATTGTCCAAAAAACATCTTTAAAATATATTTTTTATGTCTTTAATTTTTTGCGGAATAGTAGTTATACTCAATATATATATCGATTACCTATCTTGAAGTCGTTTTTTTAATTTTTCGAACACCAAATAGTGCATTTTATTATTTTTTCTTGTAATTTTATTTCAGTAAGAGTTAGCAGTATTTAGTAGGGTGTAATTTTCCTTTATTATTAGTTAATTTTGTTATATAAATAAATATAAGTGTAAAAGAGTGTTTTTTGCAAAAAAATATTTTTTACATATGTATATATATTTTTTTTACATATGTATTTCATAATAAAGGAAGAATCATGAAGCTGCGAAAGTCAGTTGGGGTTTTTGGGGTCACTGATTACGAATTCGCTATCAGATTTTGACGATATCTGTTCGTAACAATCATTTTACATTAAAAGAGATGAGAATGTATTGATTATTTCAAAATTCTGCACAAGACATATAGGCTGCGTTCCGATATTCGGGGTACCATCACATAGGCCGGTATTCGTAGTCGAATCTTATTTCAAGATCGTCTCAAGCAATGTCTTAAGATGCTAATACGACTCTGTGTCGACCAATCACATCGTCGTAGAGCACGCTACAGCCATCTTTAACATGCCCTACAACGATGTGATTGATCAACAAAAGTTACGCATTACGCAAGTTACGCCTCATGTAACGGCGCCCTCAGTGTCAGTACTGAAAATCTATAGTTTATGTCAAATACACTGTAGATTTTCAGTATTGACAGTAAGGCTGGTATTTATAATCGGATCTTATATTTAAGATCATCTTAAGTGCTGTTTTAAGATGCTATCAGCCAATCACAGAGCCGTATTAGCATCTTAAGACATTGCTTGAGACGATCTTGAAATAAAGCCTTCGGCACACGATACAATTTTTCATGCTAGATCGCATACAAGGAGTCTTAATACGTGTCCTGATTGGCCTAGATGATTATGCCACCAATCGTAAGCCAATGAGGATACGTAGTAAGACGCCTCGTATGCGATCTAGCATGAAAAATCGTATCGTGGCCGCTGGCTTGAGACTCGACTATGAATACCGGTCTAAATATCGTAACATAGCCATTACATGTGTAGGCATGGCAGATTTCTTAACCTTACAAAATTCAACTTTTAAGGTTAATATTACGTTTACCGTACGGTTTTTAATGCACAAAAAATCGATTGTATATCACAACTCGATAGAGTTTTCAACATATAGTAAATAAAGTTTAATTATCGCTTGAAGAAGAAACTTTTTCATAATGTCAAATTCAGTAACAATGTCAGAATAACATATTGTGTTTCACTAAACTCCGTTCAGATGTACTATTTTCTGTCAAGTATATGTTGCTAACGCCAAAATTATAAGAGACACATATTGCATGAGTAATTGGCATTAGGATAAAAGCTTCCCTAGACACTTGATAATTTCTATATCCAAGAATCCAAGGGATCAATCGTGTATCATATAATTTGGGTGAAAATTGCAAAAATAAATGCATTTACCAGAGGTTGACTAATTAATATATTTTGAATATAAATTTGTTCTTTTTTTTTCATTTTTACATGTTGTGTGATATAAGATTGATCTCTTATGCATAAAAAAATTGTACGATAAATATAACATTAATCTTAAAAGTCAAATTTTGTAAAGTTAAAAACCTGTCATTTTTATCACACATGCAGTGTCTTGTGCGAGCAAAATATTGTAATAACTAATACATTATCTCTCATAATGAAAAATTGTTATGAACAGATTGTCTATATTAATACTTGAGAATATTACAGACTGTTGTTAGAAAAATTTTTTATCTTACAAGAATGGGTCTCTTCTGTTCTAACAGATGCATTATTTTTATAGTATATTTTATAGTATAGACTTATCACTTTATTGTGTAAGAAATAAGCTGTTAGAAGGAATAATTTTTCATTAAACAAAATTACGTGTTGATGGTGCTATTTGACATGTGACATATTGTACGTGATGTAGATTTCCTTTGCAGGACTTTTAAAGTTTTATTGTTTTCTGAAGTTCTAGAGTAAAAAGCGATTTTTACTCTAACGTTCTTTCATAATGCAAAATATATTTGTAATATTAATGTTTATAATTATAAGTTATCTTTTGCCTAAAAAAGATAGATATGTAAAAGTGAAAATTTTTTAATAAGCAATGGGCAATAGTTTGATACGAATTAAAAAAGTGAACAAATGAATTCTACTTAAACATATTAATTGCTCAATATCTAGTGAACATATTCACTTTTGATGTTTTCACCCAGATATGTGATATAACATAAGCAACACTTGTTACACTTCATAGAAAATAGTACATCTAAACAGATGTGTTACACAGAGTGTTTTTATGACACTTACAGAATTTGACATTATGTGTTTGTTCTTAAACAAATAAAATTTTATTATTCTTTGCTTGTTAAAAAAACAATTTTCACTTTGGTATCGGAGCTCCTAGCCCTGGGTATCGATCATGTAATTTTTCCCCTAGAACGGAAACGTGTGAAAAGTGAAGTTTCAAGTTATTGTCTCTTTTTATTTAACACTAATAGAAAGAGATAGTTACATGAAACTTTTCACTTTTTACATTTCCGCCTTAAGGAAAAAGTTACATGATTGCTGCCCAGATGATGCAAACTGCAATGTTTGCGTCGGCGCAACGCTGTACCAGGGCGCGGCAAGCATCCGGAAGCCTTTTCTACTAGAAGCAACGACAACAGCCGTGAAAACTTTAAGACTAAAATTTTCACTTTTACAAGTGCTTTTTTCAAGCAGAAGAATACTTATAACTTATAAACGTTACTATTACAAATATATTTTGCATTATAAAAGAATGTTAGAATAAAGATTACTTTTTACTGTGCAAAAGACAATAAGACATTAAGTTCTACAAAGTTAGAAAATCTACAGTCGCACGTACAATATGTCACATTCCAAATTTTAGCACAATTAACATTTTGTTAAATTATTTAGTAAAAAATATTTTTTTTAACAGGTTTACTTTTTATTAATGTTTCCTTAACATAAAAATTGTAGAAATTTTTTTATTAAAATGAGTCTCTTACATAACGGTTGGATTAATTATTGCAACATACATGTATTTTATCAATAAACGGTGATGTTCATCAGATATTATAACAATTAGTGCATCCATTAGTACAGAAGAGATCGGTTTTAATAACATGAATTATTTTCCAAGTCACGAAGTCTGTGATACTATTAAATATTAATATAGGCAATTATCTGTTCGTAATAATCATTTTATGTTAAAAGGGATGATAATGCATTGAATATTGTAAAATTCTGCTCAAGACATTCTGCAAGTGTAATAGACATGACAAATTTTTTAACCTTACAAAGTTCAATTTTTGAGGATAATATATATATCGCATGACAATTTTTAATGCATAAGAGATCGATTGTATATCACACAACTTGCTAAAATTTTGAACATGTAGGAATAGAACTTTAATTGTCGCTTTGAGAAGAAGCATTTTTATTAAATTTTGTAATAGTGTCATAAGGCGATTTTTGGCGATCGTTTGGTACATGTATCAAACTGTACCAGAACCAATGAGCGCATTCAGCAGACTCAACAGTTGAGCAACATTACTAGATTTTCCGTTGAATACTGCCGTTGATTTGTTGGTTTTATAAGTCAGAACCAATCATGTTCGATTGCTACCTAGCTGCTGAGTCTGCTGAATGCGCCCAATAAGATAAAAGTTTACTTATATCTCATTGGGCGCATTCAGCAGACACAACAGTTGAGCAACATTACTAGATTTTCCATTGAATACTGCCGTTGATTTGTTGGTTCTATAAGTCAGACCCAATCATGTTCGATTGCTATCTAGCTGCTGAATCTGCTGAATGCGCCCATTGGTTCTGGTATAGTTTGGTACGCTTTGGTACATGTACCAAACGATCGCCAAAAATCGCCTATAATGACACATTCTGTGTCACTAAGGCCCATTTCTACCAACGTAGATTAACTTTAATCTCGGTTTAATTTACTTGTTATCTCATTCTAGTTCCAAAAATTAGAAAGAGATAAACAGTAAGGCCCGGTTCCACAACTTAATTTAACCGGAGTTTAACTAGCCGTGTCCAATAGGAGACTTTGTTTTATATAAAACAAATTCATCTATTGGGCACGGCTAGTTAAAATCCGGTTAAATTAAGTTGTGGAACCGGGCCTTAGTTAATCCGAGATTAAAGTTAATCTACGTTGGTAGAAATAGGCCTAAGGATCACTTTCACCAAGCTCTGGTTAACTTAACCAGTCCAGTAACTTTGCAGGATTCCAACTGAAACTGATGTCAGAGACAGTAATGTTACTGATGTCTGTTATTGTTTCAGTTGGAATCCTGCAAAGTTACTACATTGATTAAGGCCATTTCTACCAACATAGATTAACTTTAATTTTCTGATTAACTTAGGGTCTGTTCGCGTCACATGCCCCGACATGCTCCTACCCTAAGAGCAAAAAGTCGACTTTATGTTGACTTAAAGTCGACTACCACGTAATTATGACTTGAAGTCGACTTTTTTAAGGACGAAAGTCGACTTGAAGTCGGCGAATGTTCCAAGAAACGCCGACTAAAAGTCGGCTTCCCGTCGTGACAAAAAGTTGACTTTCCGTCAACTTTGAATGTCAGATTTCAGTCAACTTTCTACGCAGGGCTGCTATTCCGTAACCACTTATACCGACAACTATCGATGTCGTTAAGTTTCTTTGCACACGTATTTTTTGATATACGAAAAAATATGCGCAACGATACTTAACGACATCGATAGTTGTTGATAAGTGATGGTTACGAAATAGCAACCCAGGTCGAAAACACGGGAATGGATGGAAGTATATTTTTAAGGTTGTGAGTAGATGCAACTAGTATAGCGCGAGCCTTTTTACAATTATAATCAATAAATACTTTTATTACATAATATTATTCGGAACAGAGCGACTACATCCTTTCTCGTCGACTCCCAGGCACGAAGTCTTGTTTTACATCTACTGAATGATGCACGATATTACAGCGACGCAATAACACTGATAGCATAAATTAAGGGACGATATATGCGCTCGCCAAACGCAACTCTAGTCGACTTTCTGTCAATTTCTAGAAGTCGACATTTAGTCGACTTTCTTTCAACTTCTAGAAGTCGACTATTTAGAAGTAGACATTTAGTCGACTTTCTGCCAACTTCTAGAAGTCGACTGTTTAAAAATCGACATTTAATTAGTAGACTTTCTGTCAACTGTGCTCTTAGGGTATTCACCCCAACGCACTTCAATACGTTGATTCCGATAACGCCAGCCTATTAGAGTGCGTTGAAGTAAGTAGGAGCACGTCGGGGCATGGTGACGCGAACAAACCATTATTCTTTATCTCTTTCAAATTTTTGCAACTAGAATGAGATAACAAGTAAGTTAAACTGAGATTAAAGTTAATCTACGTTGGTAGAAACGGCAGTATGTTAACCAGAGCTTGGTGAAAGTGGCCCTAAACTCTGTTTAGAGGCTTGTTCTTTTTCGCTGCACTGGTGCAATAAGGCCAGTATTCAAGTCAAATCTTATTTTAAGATCGTCTCAAGCAATGTCTTAAGATGCTAATACGGCTCTGTGATTGGCTAATGGCATCTTAAGAGAGTACTTAAGATGATCTTAAATATAAGACCCGACTATGAATACCGGCCTTTGACTTGTTCTTTTTCGCTACACTGCTGCACTAGTGCAATTAGATGCACCCAGTAATTCTTTATTGTGATTGGTTTTCACAATTAGTTCTATTAAATAACTAAAACTAAGAACCAATTGAATTAAAAAATCACTGCGCGGCAAGCTGCAGATTAATTATGGCAAAAGTTACTTGGGCCCGTTTCTACCAACGTAGATTAACTTTAACTTTAATCTCGGTTTAAGTTACTTGTTATCTCATTCTAGTTCCAAAAATTAGAAAGAGATAAAGAGTGAGTTAATCCGAGATTAAAGTTAATCTACATTGATAGAAATAAACCTTACTAAGCGAAATTCAGAGAAGTGGATTGTTTATTGCTTTTGCGCATTTTACGGTAAAAATATCCATTATGATAACATTTTACATTAGGATTTATGAGAGTCCAAGATATGCACAGTGTAAAACGGTCACCACCAATCAAATTCTGTAAATTCATCCTAACTCTAACTAATTCAGTAACCTGATTGATGGTGTCCGTGCGCATCTGACACGCTCCCGAATTTTAATTATTTTATTTACAAAAAGATTGTAAAAATAAATTTTTTAAGACTAATGTTTCAATTGCTCCTTAACGTATTTCTATAGAAAAAACACGTCATGAAATTACTTTACAAAATTACGTAACAAATCACGTAATTAATGACGTAATTAATCACGCGCGCGCGCGTAATTAATTAAAACCCGTAACAATATATTTTAAATTTTACCCGATTTTTAAATATCATATGATTTGAAAAATTACACGATTTTGAAGAAAATTATGTAATTTTGAAGTTCGTTGATTGAAAAATTATTATTTGGAAAAGTCACCTAATTTTTGGGGAAGGTATGATTTTGTCCATAAAAAATTGTAAGTAAATTCTTTATTATTTTTTTATGGACAAAATCATAATTCCCAAAACATTATGTGACTTTTCGAAATAACATATTTTTAATTTTGAATAACATACTTCTTCAAAATTATATAATTTTTCATGTAACTTTTCAAATCACATGATTTTTAAAACTCAGGTAACAATTTGAAACATTTTGTTATGTGTTTGGTCGTCATTAACTACGTGATTTGTTATTTCGTTGTGATTTCGTAACGTAATTTTTTTCAGTATTACGTGTGTTCATTAAATGATTTATGCTAAAAAGGGTAATAATTGCATATTAAGAAATCTACAGTTAAGGACATGCATAATGGTTGTTAACGTATGTTTTTATAATACTAATGCTATTGTTGCTGTAAGGATTAACAGTAATTTTGACTTTTACTCTATTGCTGTGCCATGAGAAACACATGTCCCTCACATATGTTAACGTAATTTTTTAAACCATTGTACCTTTTTGTTATATCTTTATGGTATCACTTTTCTTCTCGTAGATGCACTGATGGATTAATCATTATTTGTAAAAACTCCTATAAGAGTACATCTCTGTCTTATCAATGCAGCTTAAGCAAAAAATAAATTAATACAAATATCAACATCATGTCGTCAAAATTAATTTTTACAATATAGTAAACAACTGATGTTGTTTGGCCAACATTTGATTCTGAAATAATGAAATAATATAGATTTTATAACTTATTTTTATAATGAAAAATGTGGCAGTACACATTTATACCTTTATGTAAAAGTTGTTTTAATATTTATTTTAGAAATAATTTATTGAAAAGTATTACATTTAGCCTTTAATGTCTTTAAGACTTTGTGAGAAAAAATACGGATAGATTTAAAATATTTGTTATAAATATTTGTAGGAAATATGGAACATCTTTCTAAAACGGAAACAAATTTTTAATCGTAATATTCCTAGAATAAAATTACAATCTATAAATCTTTGCAAATATAAAACACTTAGACGATGAATGTTTTAAATAACTAAATCTGAGGTTTAGAGTTAAAAAAATAAAACTAATTAGTAGGCGCTCGCAAATTAAAAAAAAAACTGAAGACTACATCTGAAGAATACAATCACTCTGGTAAGAAAATTTAAATTTAATATAAAGAAGCTATTTCGTCAGTGTACGTAAGTTTACTTTTAATTAAATTAATTGCTTATGAATGTTATAATCATATAATGCCATTATTATTATTACATAAGTGAACTAAATGAAGAAATAAATACTATTTAACAGCGATATTATATTTAATAGTGATATTATGAAGAAATAAATACTTAATAAGTAATAAATAAATAATAAATAAGTTTTCAACATATAGTAATAGTTTAATTATCTCTTTTTAAGAAGAAACATTTTTATGTCAAGTTCTGTAATAGTGTCATAATAACACATTATGTGTTATCAAATTCCGTTCAGATGTGACACTATTTTCTGTTAAGTGTCATATATTGTTAACGCTAAAATTCTAAAAGGGACACATAGGGTGCGTTCAGAGAGACGCTATTAGCGCTACCAGTATCAGTCTATCTTTATTACTCATTAAAGGTAGAACAAGGATAAATTAATGCTGATAGCGCTAATAGCGTCTCCCTGAACGCACTCATATTGGATGAGTAATTGGTATTAGGATAGAAACGGGTTAGGTTAGGTTAGGTTCCTAGAAATGTGATAAAAATGACAGATTTTTTAACCTTACAAAATATGACTTTTAGGATTAATATTATATTTATCGTTCAATTTTTTATGGATAAAGAGATCAATTTTATATCACACAACTTGATGAAAATTTAAAAAGTGAACAAACATTATTTAAAACATATTGATCAACATCTAATGAACATATCGACTTTTGTAATTTTAATTTCAAATTATGTGATACGCTAATTGATCGCTTGGCTACAGAAGTTATCAAGTTTTTAGGAATCCTCTATTTTAATACCAATTACTTATTCAATGTGTCTCACGTAGAATTTTAGCGTAACCTATGTTACACTTAATGGAAAATGATACATCTAAATGGAGTTTAATGTTACATAATGTGCTTTTACGATACTGTTACAGAAATTGATATTATAAATATTTCTTCTAAACAACAATTATAACTTCATTGCTATAAGTTTAAAACTTTATTACTTTACTCATTAAAAAATGGTTTTTATTTTTACATGTTTCTTTTTTTAGGCAAAAGAATACTTATAATCATAAACATTAATATTAAAAATATATTTTGCATTATAAAAGATCATTATTAGAGTAGAAATCGTTTTTTTTTTTAAGTGCAAAAGACAAAAACTTTAAAATCCTGCAAAGTTAAAATATCTGCACCAATCACACGCACAATATATTACAAAATTTTAGCGCTATTAATGTAGTTATCTTATTTAATAAAAAATAATTTTTTTGGCAGTTTTTTCTTTATATTTCCTTAACATAATTAGAAATTTTGAAATCTTTATTTCAAAATTATAAACAGTCTCGTTATAAACAGTCTCTTTTATCGCTTATAAAATAAATATAATTATAAGTTTCCAAATTACATCACAATGTAGCATATTTTTCATAAAAACAAAAATATTTGACATATCGTTAATAACTGCCTGTTTTTAAAGTTATAAGAATTATGTATGAAAAACTGTAAGAATAACCGTACCATTTACAATCATAAATGTAGAGATGCGTCCCATTTCATACATTATACACGTGATGCATCATGCATCATACGCACGTGTGAAATACATCCTAAATCTCTGAATTAAATCACGAGATATCTTTTATAAAAACATTTTTATCGTTAATAACATTAGTTTGTTTTTAAATATTATACGAAATAAGTACTTGAAAAATATATATTTTTTTTTAAATTATAATCATTACAAAAGAAAATAAAAGCCTGTATAAATTACATCACAATATAAAAGATATCTTTGTGAAGACAAAATTATTTGACATATTAATGACATGCTTTAAAAGTTATATTAGGTACTTATAAACCAAAAATCGCAAGACTAATTTGCGATAAAAATAAACATTAAATTTGCATTAAATTGCGTTGTAACAGGTACTATTTATAAAAATAATAAAAGTATACGGATAATTATTAATCTCATTAGATAAACATCTCAACTAAACTTATTTATTTTGCATTCGAGATTTTCGTTGATTATGCAGCCATGTTTTTATTTGCGGTGCTGTACGACTTTTTAAACATGGAGAGTTTTCTATAACCTTGTTAATCTCTTGCAAAGAAGGCAATTTCGTAGAGTCAATATATGTTCCAAATGCAGATGTAACAGCATTTTTTTCCTCTTCATTCCAACGAATTCGTTTTGTAGGACCATAGGGAGATGCTACAAAATAAAATTGAAAAATAATTAAACCTTTTTACAGTTATTTTATCACCGCTTTAATGTTGTATTTAGAAAAAGACATAACGGCAGCTATAAAAGGGATAATTACAAAGGGATAATTAAGTTTTTGTGAAATTAATATACATGAATGTTGGTGTTTATTTGTAACTTTTGACCAGATTTCACGATTCGCTCATTATCTCCCTCTTATTATTCATTTGTATGGCGTTTTTGACCCGTACTTGGGTTCTTTTCCTCTAGAACTGGCCAATCATAGTTATTCCCTTCTTCAGAAGAATGGCTGCGATTGGCCTTATGACGTCATTAATCGCTCCCGGAGCGATTAAACCGGACCGGTCGAAAACGCTATTAGTAAGAGACATCGCCAGACATACGTCTACGGAGCGATATATTTAATTTCAGGAACGTGTGTATCATAAATGTAAGGATATGAACAATATTCCTCAACATCACAAAAAAAAACCTTATTAAAAAATTTCACATAATTAACCTATTTTTAATATATTGTTTTATTAAAAATTGAAAATGTTTTTTCTATTTTTTAACTTAATGACATGCATATTTTCTGGTATAATTAAAAAATTCTTATATTATTTTACTAAAAGCTTTTTACCCACTATTGCAAACTTATTATGATTTATAAAATGTACACTTGATAAATGAGTAGTTTTTATTAAAGAGCCTAAAATAAAAGAGCCGCAAATTGATTCTGCGCTTCTGATTGGTTACATGGCATAACGTCATTATTTACGATTAAAACTCTCGGGTATCATTCTATCCTTGTTTTACATTGAACAAACGCCATGTTTATGATTAAAAATATCTCCTGTCTAACAGACAGTTTGTGGCTCTTTCATTATAGGCTCTTTTATAGTTTTTATAGTTGAAATAATGTAGTTGATGACAAAAAAACAAACCTCTACTACATAATTGTACCATTAATTATACTATTGTTAAATTTTAATATATATCATATTTATATCATTAATTATATCATTATTTAATATAAATTTTAATATATGATTATGTAATAGAGTTCTTTTATCCTAATCGACTGTATTATTATTCACATCATTACATTTTTGGATGCTCACATTCCCAAGATTCAATATCGCTCTCGTTAATATCATGCGTCCGGCGACTCGTTGCTAATAAACGAGCTAAGAGAAGGATAGTAGACGTGAACTGTGAAATCTGACTAAAAATTACAAGTGAATATTAGCACTGATGTACATATAGTAGAATGAACATAGTACATATAGTCGAACTATGTAAACTAAAGTTTTAGTTGTAATAATTAAAAAATAGTATCAATTAAAATTAAATAACTAAAAAAAAATAATGTCAATTATATTACATTATTTCTTTATACTGAAACTTGTATAGCTGTCACTTTCATAGTTGCAATAACTACTTTTTTCTGTGAGTGTAGAAATAATAATATATAATATATAATGTTTAATTACGCTCGCAAACAGTAGTTGCAATTACCATAATTTACATATAATTAATACTGTTTTTAGTATTACAATTATAATTTATAGTTTATTATAGCTTTTTATACTAGTGATATACTGATTACATAAAATTAATTAAAATTTTAAATTTTATTTAAATCTTTAGATTTTTAAAAATAATTTTTGTACAATACTCACTCGAACGGCGTTTTATTTTTATAGGTTTATCCTTTGTTGAATGTCTGCCTACACTCTCTAAACATAGTACAAAAAGTATATTTAAATAACTTTAAAACTATTAATTTGTTCTTATATTCTATATATAACAGCATTTACATTTCTCATTCTCAAGTCTTCTTCTAAAACCAGTATTCAAGCATTAGATACACATTCCGATTTTTAATAGATGAGGTCTGTCTCTCCCGTTACTTAAAACTAGACGGTCGTGTCACCGACCGTGTAATACTGTATGTCGATAGTGTTCCATCCATATCAAAAATATACTGAGATCATATCTTTCGTCAAACCGTCATTAATCACACATTAAAAGAAAATTATTTAATTACTTAAAAAGTAAAAATTATGTATAAAGAGTTGTTTTTGATAACGTTTAGCAAAAAGTATGATTCCAGCGTATTATTAATATTAAGATATTTATGAGCACAATGTCGGCAGTTTGATAAATCATAGAATTTCGAACAAGAATAGTATGCATAGCCTCAAAAATCAGGCTGAAATGTTGCTTACATTGCAGGCACTTAATGCTGAGCACTGTTTTAAATTATATGATACTAATAGTAATCCTTATAGTTTTGGTAATTTAATAATCTTGTATTATACTTTTTTTTTACTTACTGCAGTGTTTTTCTTTTAGATTATCTTCACAATCCTTAAATAAATTTTGATTTTTACTGGATAATGGTATGTTCATCTGATATTCATCTAGAACAAATCAACGTATTGCTATTACCAAAGATTTCATTGCAGTCAATTTGCAGCTGAAAATAAACGATTTGTCTTTCTGACATCTTAACAACTAAATTGTTCATTGCAAAAGTAATGAAACGCTGTCTTCTTAAGAATACAGCTAACGTGTAATACACTCTAATTTTCCCAAAATTTGGGAATGCTGACTCTCATTAAAATCTTTGTGTCTTAAGCATTCAGCACAGGATACGATTTTCCATGCTAGGTCGCATATGAGATGTCTTGTGTCCTAATTGATTCAGATGATTATCAGCAATCGTAAGCCAAAAAGGATACGTAGTAAGATATCTCATATGCGACCTAGCATGGCAAATTGTATTGTGTGCCAAAGGCTTTAAACAACTTCAAAAAATACTATTTATTTCTCACATATTTATTGTATAGTAAAACATTTTGTATAATAATAATGCAAAAATAATGCATAGAATTATACGTAGAAAATTTATATTAATTATTATAAAAACATAATGGAGAATATTACGTCCTAAATAATTACTACAAGATTAAGATTACTGCAGAAGATGTGCACAATTAATAACAGTTTAATTATAATTATTAATAAAATGGAAATTATTTAAAGATAAACATTTTAATGAGGACAACACTCAAAAAAATACAATTGCAATAAACTTTAAGTATAACATTTTTTAACCCAAGCACATAAGCGTCTTAGTTATAGCAGTTCAGGGTTGCGTTCAGAAACATCACCCGGGTGTGCTAGCTATCATATTATTTCTGTTTAACATTCGATGACAAACAAGGGTAAAATGATAGCTAGAACACCCGGATGATGTTTCTAAACGCAGCCCAGTTATTAAAACGCCAACGATAAGAGGGAAAAATAAAAAATATCTTCGAAAATCGTTAAAAAATTGTTATACTCTATGTTGTAACGTATGCGTTGGTATAATGATTTGAATTATATTCGATGAATATTTGAAAATATATTTTGTTATCTCAAACATAATTCAAACGTTGTATTGTTTATGTATATTTTTTAAAAATCGTGCAAATAATAAAAGATAATGATATAATTTATACATGTAATTATTTAAAAGATCACAATATGTATTTCAAATTACAATATAATTCCATTTATCTGAACATATCTAATCAATTGAAATAACTGAGTGTTTCAGATAAAAGAATACATCCTTTTTCTTATAAAAAATTGTTTGTTCGTTTATTTAGAGCTGACATTTAAGAAATTAACATTGAATATATCAACAAATTCAATATATAAGGTAGGAAACATGCAATCTCATAAATAAAATTTATATAGTGTTTTTTAATTTATTTATTTTTTGATTTACTTTTATACTTTTATACTTACCAGAAGAGAATGATCGGTTTTCATCATTACATGAATCTCTTTTGAGCAATACATCAGATTCATCTAGAATATATAGATATAATCCTGTGATTTATATAGTAAAACAAAACAGTATTAAATAGCAAAACAAGGAATACTAATATAAATTACATAAACAATAATTTATTAAACTAATTTATATTATTGCAGAAAACGTTAATAATAATTTTTTAATTTAATTTAAGACAAATATTTTTATAAAAAGAATTTAAAGCATTAATAATTTCTGAAATACGATCAAATAAAGCTCAATATTAATAACATATTAATATTTTAACATGCAAATAAATAAAACACATTTTTAATTTAAAGTGAATTTTTGTCTCTTTAAATGATAAGTTTATCCTTAATGTTTTTATAGATTAATTATAAATCATCTTATATATTAAATTTAACGATGTAAATTTCTAAATATTTTTCATTATTTCCAAGTCTATATAAAAATTGTAATATTTAGCATTCTTAAAAAATTACTAAAGTTAGAAAAAAGAACAGTAATAATAATAAAATTAGAAAAATAGTTTGTCGTATTTTTCAATGTTAAATTATATAAATATATTGTGCAATAAATTTGATATACATTTGATAATTTAATATGTAAAAATTAATAATAAATTATTTTCAATTGTATTACTGTACATTATATTTGTTTATATAGCTGTGTTCGGACTCGAGTGCTTTCGGATATAATTCTATCTTCGTTTCACATTGAACGAACAACAAAAATAGAATAATACCCAAGAGCACTCGGGTGACGTTTTCGAACCCAACGTGTGTGTGTGTGTGTGTGTGTGTGTGTGTGTGTGTGTGTGTGTGTGTGTGTGTGTGTGTGTGTGCGCGCGCGCGCGCGCGCGCGCGCGCGTGCGTGCGTTTATATACATACCATCGTCATCAGTACTTTCGTCCTCATTGTTATTTTTTTCTTCACCTTGCGCATATTCCAAAAGTTTTGATACTTGTAAAATGTCTCGACTAGCAATAGGTAATCTGTAATGCTCTTTGTGTATTTTATCTGAATGTCCCAAATGATTTGATAAATCATTCACCTGATACTCTAATAAATTTAGAGAAATACATTTAGTTGCTATGTGTTTTCTCAATTGTGTTCCACGTAATGTATGTGACATGGTTGCTCCGCATGCTACTGAAAAAGACCGCATTAAATTGCAAGCCCTTAAATATTTATATCTCTTCTTATCGTAACTTGGTATTCCAAAGAGATATGGATTTTCACGAGGTACTTTTGCATGTGAACGGTAATCCAATATAAGATTAATGCATTTTAGTAGTTCGGAATGAATTAAAACAGGAACAGTACGACCAAGTTTACCACGTATTACAAAACGGACATATTTCTTTGCTAATCTTCGTGCTTCCATTGATAATGATTTATACATATCTTTATTCGTTTCTTCATCAATACTGTGATAATTTTGAAATTCTGATATTTGTATTCTTTCAGTCTCTCCAGCTCGTCGACGATTAAACAATTGCACCGATATGAGAGTTGTTTCCAGCAAAGATAGCCACTCTTTATATGAATATTCTTTCGTCAAATTGTTATAAGCTTCTTGTCGTTTTTCTGTTAAATAATTATCCAGTTTTCTAATATCCTCTGTCGATGGAAGTATAATCTTCTTTTGTCGTTTTTGTTGCATCTGTGTTTCTAATACTGTTCTATTAACACTTGTTCCATAGTCTTGTTTCAATAGTTTTAAGAAATTTTCGGCCAGTTCCATTTTCATAGGATCATGATTTTTTATACATTCATTAATAAGAATTTCTCCGACATGTTTTATATACGTCCCAAGATTAAATGCTACAGATGGTACTTTGTAAACATTTTTATATTCATCAAAACCCGCAACAGAATTAACAGCAGCAATTGCGACATCATAAAATTTCGGATCATATAATGAGGCAAAATCAGTTATATTTTTATCTTTTGTTTTTAGTGCTATGAGATAACGTCCTAATAACCGTAATCGAGATCTTATCATGTCGTGTTGGTGTTGCAATCTATATTTCAAACAAAGTTTATTTCCATATAGAATTATTAACCGATCGTACCTTATTACACGAGTCACATCGTCGTCTCGTAATACGGGAAAGACAATTGTTCTAAGAATTTTATTAGCTAGTTCGTGAGTTCTTCCAACAATAGTACGACCCAATACAGTTATTGATTTATTATGTTTGCTATTACGTCCAGTGCAACGACGAAAATGATGTCGAAGAGATGTTTTTGAAAAAAATCCTTTGCACTTACCACAAGGTAAAAAATCAGTAGCCGTTCTATGCCATTCTTTGTTTGGTCGCCTACATACGATAAGTTCTCCATTGTTTATCTCTTTTTTAGTATTAAACTGAAAATTGCCATTTCGTCGAAGAGTTTCTATTATTTTCTTTCTTTCGTAGTTTCCTTTAGGTAATACACTAAATTTCTTAACTTCTTTTTCATTAGAATGCACAGTTTCTAAGTGACGTGCTATCTTACTTTGTAGCTTTTTGCAGTAATAACAACAATTTTTTTTGGAATGTGTTTGTTTTCCTGACGATTCTGTGACATACATTTCAGCATCATCACACATTTTTGTTCCTGACAAATGTAGATTAGATATGTCTAAACCACTAGACGTATTAGTTTTATTTACAGAGACATTTTTCCTATTATTCTTTGTATTATCATTTTCTGTATCTGAGTAAATTGATGACTCGCTTGTAGACGAAGGAATATATTCAGAAGCTTAAATATAAAAATACAATTGCAAAAATTACAAAAAACCCTTATACTTTTATCTACTAAATATATACTAAGTATATACTAGAAGTATATACTGATATATTCTCATGTGTAGAAAATACGATGCATAAGTAATTTACAAGTAATACTAGTGATTCGGTCTCGCCGAAACGAGGCGATATTAGCTCGAGTCTCATCTCAGTCTCGAAATTTTTGGTTTCATCCCGATTTCGGTCTCGAATCAAGACTCTCGGTCTCAATAATCATAAAAAGCATTTTTTCTAACCTTTTTGGTTTATGCGATTAAACTTAAATTATTCACTATTTTTACTGTGAGCCTAAAGTGCTCCCCAGTGATAAAGAATTACATTTTAAAATGTAAGGGAGCGTCCGAAATGACCACGTTCGAAACGGCCAAGTTTGGAACGGCCACGTTCGGAACAGCCACATTTAAAATGGCCACGTCGCAAAGCTGTGTGGTGCAGAGAATGCTTCGCACATGCGCACACACACGCACACACACACACACACGCGCGCGCGCGCGCGCGCACACACACACACACACACGACCCTCGTCCCCCCTCCTGCAGCCACCCCGTCCAAGTCGTTAACCCATATTTCAGTAAGCTAACGGGGCCAACCATAATCAATTAATTGCAATTAAACTACTTATCTGAAAAATTAATTTATTTGCCTTTTAATTTTTTCGAAGATAACGCTACACGACTTTTTTCAAAAACTTAACGATAAAATTATAATACCAAGACGGGATTCAATAAGAACAAAAGTAATGCAAAAGTTTGCAAAACTACAATACTTGAAAAAAATTTTAATGGAAAATAAATCAAAAATTTCTTTTACTATCGACGGATGGAATTCCTTGGCAAATATATCATTCTATGGAATTACAGTCCATTTTGTAGACAGTAATTGGGAACTACAGTCCGTAGCTTTAGATTTTATTCCTTCTAACAAAAATCATGCAAGAAGATATTGCTACAGTTTTTTATAAATTGTTAAAATCTTTTCACATTGAAAATAGGTGTGGAGGAATAACAGTAGATAACGCATCTGCAAATACCAGGTTTATGAAAGAATTACAAATTCTTATGGAAGAAAATAATATTCGCTTTGATGCAAAACAGCAACATTTTCGTTGCTTTGCTCATATATTAAATTTAGGTATTCAAGATACTTTGAAATTGATAAAGCTGCAAGATATGACGTACGATAACGAAGATGCCGAAGATGAAGAAATAGAAAATGATATGAATGACGAACAATGCATAACAAAATTGCGAAAAATGTTTAAAAAAATATGTTCGTCAACAATGGCAAATTAAATTACGTAGTTGCTGCGAAACTACAAATGTTAAATATGTATCGCCTAATATTGACGTTTCGACACGTTTGAACAGTACATATGACGTGATAAAAACCGGACTGCATTTAAAAAGTCCCCTAAATACGCTTTGCGAGAATAACATCATTTTTTCTCATTTAAAACTTAATCAAGATGAATGGTAACTTCTTGAAAAATTTTATAAGTACTTTAAAGTATTTAAAACTTTGTCGACTTTGTTAGGTGATAAATATGTAACATTACCGATGGTAATAATTGTAGAATTTAATATGCTTTTAGATTCTATCAAGAAAAAAATTTTTGAATTAGACAGAAAGATCGACTAACTGCATTTCAAGCAGGATGTAACAAAATGCTTAAGCATTATTCACATAATAGACTAATTGGATCTACTGTGTCGCATTGATTTTAGATCCACGCTATAAAATTGAAACTTTTGATTTGACTTCGTGGGGCAAAGAAATGAAAGCAGAGTCTATAAAACAGTTTTTAGAATTTTATAAAAATTATTACAATGAAGAACAAAATGATGGTAATAATTATATAGAACACAATTGAAACAGATGAAGATAATATACATATTGACTCTCTGTACATGGAATGAATAATACAAACGCCAATTCAAGAATTTGAAACATATGTAAATGCACCAAGAGCATCAAAGGAATCTTTAGTATTAATTTGGTGAAAACAAAGTGAAGCAATGTATCCTACTCTATCAATAATGGCTAAGGATATTTTTGGTATTACCGCCACTTCTGTTCCAGCGGAAAGTTTATTTTCCAAGGTGTCATTAGAAAACACAAGAATAGATTACATGAAACATAGGTACGCATTATTTTATGTATAAATTCTTGGTTGAATTGTAGTCTTAAAGATAAAATTGAAATATTGTAGTGACAGCCTCATCAGTAAAGTTTTTAAATTAAAGGTTTTAATTTTTAAAGATTTAATGTTGGTTTTTTTAAGCTCTATGTTGTTGGCTTGAAAAATTTTCTTCTAATGGTATTACACACACACGCACACGCACACACACACACACATACACACACAGTACACATTCTACTAAGTAGAATCTACTTCAATAAATAAACTAATAATCTATTTAAAGCCTCGTTAATGTTCCCTCTGTCACCCGTTCTGTGTTTTTCGCGTTGGGTTACTCGTAATTCGGAAAAATGATTTTTTTTAAACGACTTCTGACATTGACGTAATAAGAATAAGAGGTGGATTATTTAATTTATAAATCATTATTTAAATCATTATTAAATCATTATTTAATGATTTATAAATTAAATAATGATTAATGAAACAATAATAAATATATCCGCATGTAATTAAATTTTCCATTCTTATTAAAAAAATGACTGATTAATAAAGTTATATCTCATATATAAAAATTCTCGACGAGACTCTCGATATCGTCAAGACTCTCAGCATAAAAAGTCTCGTCTTTGTCTCGAATTCAAACTTTGAGTCTCGTCTAGATCTCGACACCGAGACCGAGACTAGTCTCGGTATCGTCCAAAACACTAAGTAATACTTGCAAATAAAACGTAAAATGACTTAATAAAATATAAAATGTTTAAAAATATTTTTTAATGTTTTAAAAAGTATTTAAAAAAATATTATTAGCGATAATAATTGGGATTTTAAGAATATTAACAAAGGTAAAAGATTATAGAAAATATTGTCAAAATAGCCGAAAAATGAATATATCAAATTTGCAGGATTGGGTAAGTTAATATATTTTTTTAACTAAATTAAATTAAAGTTAATGGATTATAAAATTAATTTAATTAAGTTAAAAGTTACATAAATAAAAAACTAACTTAGTTAAAGTTACGTTGAGATTACTTTAACTCAAGTTAAAGTAAAAGTTAATTTTGAAAAGCTTTATTTATATTAAATGAAAAAGCCATATAATTTATTTAAATCAGATTACCAACATAATTACAATATCATCAAATATATTTATTACTTTATTTGTAAATAAAATTATAATATAAATCATATGAAATAACAAAAAAATTGTTTTTATGCAAAAATAAATTTTATAATTTTTTCTTTTGCCCAGATAAAATTTTTAATTTAGCAAAAAAGTTAATAAGTTAAAGTTTATACGTTTAAAAAATAATTAGTTAAAATTAAAAATTAAATTATTTAAAATTAACTAAATTAAATTAAGTTATTAACTTTTTAACTTTATTAATAACTTTCAACTATTTAACTAGTTACCACCCAATCCTGCAAATTTGAAATGTACAGAATCAGGGACCTGGACCGGTTCCAATCGGTTCTTTTCTTTTTGTAGTGCAATGATTTTATGGGGACAATTCAACTCAGCTTTTGTTTCCGCTACACTCTACAATTATTTAAAGTATTATTAAATATTATTAATTATTATTATTTATTAAGAATCGAAAAATTAAGTGCCTGGATCAGAATCGAAAAAAGACAAATTAAACGGTTTTTGATTTTCTTTATTTATCAAGAAATTTGAACCTATTATACTGAAATTGAATCGGTACAGTTTTCAAATATTTTATTAAACCGTAACTGAAACCGAATCATAATTTGATTTCGGTCTAAGTCCCTGTACAAAATAATTTAAATTAAGATAAGGAATACAATTGTTGGAAGATACGAAACATACATTCTGTTATTTTAGTTCAATTTACTTAAAGTAAAATGAGATAATGTAATAAGAAAGACAATTGAATATGTTTAACATTTATAATATTAGTATATTAAATGTAACTTACAATTATCTCCATCAGTATTTTTTCTTGATTTCTCAACCAACATATTTAATGTTTCTTGAGTATCAGATTTTTCCAATATTATTGTTTCAGTATCTTCAACACATAAATCAGTGGACGAGCTATTGTTTTTCATAGTGCCTATTTGTAGTGTGCTTTTTGAGAAGTCATTTGTAAGAATCATATCTAAATAGATACAAAATAGTTAAATGAGTTATTAAAGTTTCTCATAAAAATTTAATATTAGCATTAAATTGAGCAGTGATTAATTATGTACCTTGAATATTTAAAGCACTAATAATAGTACTTTTAGAAGTAATAATATATAATGAATCAAAGATCAATTTAATACTAAAATTTATGAAATATTAATATCATTATAAAATAAATATATTAATATAGTTAAATTAATAAAATAAATAAATTAATATAGTTGTTAGAAAATTTGAGGAACATTATCAATATTGACAATAGATAATAAAAAAAAAATACTTTTAAAATAGCTGCAAAATGGATATCAAATTTGAAACATATAAAATAACTTAAATTAAGTTGAAGTGAAAAAATGTAATAAGACAATTTAATACAACGTTTAACATTTATAACAATGTTAGTATAGTTAATGTAACTTACAATTATCTTCATCAGTATTTTTTCTTGATTTCTCAACCAACATATTTAATGTTTCTTGAGTATCAGATTTCTCCAATATTATTGCTTCAATATCTTCAACACATAAATCAGTGGACGAGCTATTGTTTTTCATTATGCCTATTTGTAGTGTACTTTTTGAGAAGTCATTTGTAAGAATCATATCTAAATAGATACAAAATAGTTAAATAAGTTATTAAAGTTTCTCATAAAAATTTAATATTAGCATTAAATTGAGCAGTGATTAATTATTTACCTTGAATATTAAAAGCACTAATAACAGTACTTTTAATAGTAATAATATATAATGAATCAAAGATCAATTTAATACTAAAATTTATGAAATATTAATATCATTATAAAATAAATAAATATAGTTAAATTAATAAAATAAATAAATATAGTTGTAAGAAAATTTGAAGAACGTTATCAATATTGACAATAGATAATAAAAAAAATACTTTTAAAATAGCTGCAAAATGGATATCAAATTTGAGATATATAAAATAACTTAAATTAAGTTGAAGTGAAAGAATGTAATAAGACAATTTAATACGATGTAACATTTATAACAATGTTAGTATATTTAATGTAACTTACAATTATCTTCATCAGTATTGGTTCTTGATTTCTCAACCGACATGTTTAATGTTCTTGATTATCAGATCTTTCCAATACTCTTGTTTCAATATTTTCAAAACATAAATCAGTGGACCAGATATCATTATTTACAGTGTCTGTTTGTAATGCGGCATTTGAAAAGTCATTTGTAAGAATCTTATCTAAACACATGTAAAATAGTTAAAGAAGATATTAATGTTTCTTACAAAAATTTAATATTAGCATTAATATTGAGCAGTGATTAATTATTTACCTTGAATATTAAAAGAACTAATAACAGTATTTTTAATAGTAATAATATATAATAAATCAAAGATCAATTTAATACTAAAATTTATGAAATATTATTTACAACGTTAACAATATTAACAATAGATAATAAAAAAAGAATATTTATGGATATCAAATTTGAGATGTATAAAATAAATTAAGTTGAAGTGAAAGATTGTAATAAGAAAGACAATGAATATGACGTTTAATATTTATAACAGTATTAATATATTAAATATAACTTACAATTGTCTTCATCAGTGTTGGTTTTTGATCTCTCAACCAATGTATCTAATGTTTCTCGAGTATTAGATTTTTCCAATATTCTTGTTTGAATATTCAAACATAAATCAGTGGACGAGCTATCATTATTCACAGTGTCTATTTGTAGTATAGCATTTGAAAAATCATTTGTAAGAATCATATCTAAATATATATAAAATAGTCAAGAAGATATTAATGTTTCTTATAAAAATTTAATATTAGCATTAAATTGAGTAGTGATTAATTATTTATTTTGCGTATTAGAAGCACTAACCCAATAGTACTGTTAATATGAAAAATAATTAATCACAAGCCAATTTAATGCTGTCAATATTAAATTTCTGTAAGAGACATTTGATACATTAATGTCTAAAAAACTTATATACTATGAAATAATAAATTAATGAAGTTATTATTGTTATTATTGTTACCATATACATTTGACATCATACATATTTGAAAAATTTTAAAAATTATTTGTAAGAACTATATTTATATATATGAAATAACAAAAGAGCAAAGTTTAAAGAAACTTAATACTGGCAATATAAAATGTTAGTGATTATTTATTTTAAATTAATTTTAACAATTGTTTTTATTAATACTCAATAAATAATTAATTATTGACCAACTTATTACCAATATTAAATTTTTGTAAGATGTACAGTGTATTAATATCACTATTAGATATTAATGTTAAATAGTATCTATTTCTTCATTTAATTCATTTATGTTATAATGGCATTTAATAAGATGATAACATCAATAAGCAATAAATTAAATTTGAAGTAAACTTATATACTCTGAAAAAATAGTTTCTTTATATTCAATTTCAATTTTCTTACCAGAGAGATTGTATTCTTCAGATGTAGTCTTTAGTTTTTCTTGCGCCTGCTGATTAGTTTTACTTTTATTTTTTATTTTTATTTTTTGGCCTTTTTTAAGTACCTCAGATTTAATTATTCGAGGCTTTTGTCGGCTAAGTGTTTTATACTTGCAAAGATTTATAGATTGTAATTTTACTCGAGGAATATTATGGTTTAAATTTTTTTTAATTTTAGAAAGATGCTCGATATTTGCTACAAATATATAAAAAATATTTTTAATTTGTCCCCATTTTTCTTACAAACTTTTAAAGACATTATAGGCAAAATGTAATACTTTTTAATAAATTATTTTAAATAAATGTGGAAACAATTTTTACATAAAAATATAAATGTGTCACGTCACATTTTTCATAAAAATAATACAAAAGTCACATTTTTCATAAAAATAATACTAAAGTTATTAAATCAATATTATATTATTTCAGAATTGATTGCTGGCCAACATCAATTATTTGCAATATAATTATCAATTATTATATTGTAAAAATTAATTTTGACGACATAATATTTGTATTAATTTTTTACTTTCTTAATTTATTTTCTGCTTCTCTGTATTGATGAGACAGAGATGTACTCTTATAGAAGTTTTCAAAAATAATGATTAATAATTATTATAATACAACAGTGCATCTATGATAAGGAAAATGATTCCATAAAGGTACAATAATTTAAAAAACGACATTAAACATATTATGCGAGGAACGTGTTTCTTATGGCACAGCGATAAAGTAAAAGTAAAAATTACCGTTAATTCTAGCAACAATAGCGTTATTGTGAAAACATACGTACCGTTAACAGCCATTATGCATGCCTTTGTTCTTAACTGCGCATTTTTCAACATGCAATTATTACCTTTTCTTGCGTAAATATCATTTAATGGACATACGTAATATGTACCATTGGTGAGCATTACTAAAGCAAACATTATTAGAATTTTTACAACTTCCTTGTAAATTTTAATATAAATTTTCATCACGACAGATATCTTTACCGTAAAATGCGCAGATACAATAAAAAATCCACATCTTCGAACATCGCATATTAACCTTTGTCTCAATTGGTCTGCATCTACAGTTTGCCGCGCAGTGATTTTTTAATTCAATTGGTTCTTGGTCTTAGTTATTTAATAGAACTAGAGCAAAAACTAATCGCAATAAAGACTCATTGGCCGCATTCAGCAGACTCAGTAGTTGAGCAACATTACTAGATTTTCCGTTGAATAATGCCGTTGATTTGTTGGTTCTATAAGTCAGAACCAATCATGTTCGATTGCTACTTAGCTGCTGAGTTTGCTGAATGCGGCCATTGCAACCAGCAGCGCAACCACTCGGGTTGCGGTCCTATGAAGCGGATTAGGGCGGATCTACAATGGGTGCGTTCCACTTAACGCTCGCAACGCTTGCGAGCGTCATTTATCTTTGTTTAATATTTGATAAACAACAAGGATAAAATGATTCCACGGTCGTTGCAAGCTTTAAGTGGAACGCACCCAATAAGAGTCTGTCGCGTCCATAGACATAAGGTGAGTTTTTTAACTCATCGATTACTCAATCGCACGATGCGCAAAAAAAGTTTTTACAGAGAAAAGCATCTGTGCATAATGCAATTGATCGATAAATTAAAAAACTCGCCTATAATATATCTAGACTGAGCATTGTGGGAGTAGGGGTAAGATTCAGAGGGAAAAGGCTAGCATGCTTTGGGTAATACCTTTCTCTCTCGTTCACGCATGCGTACAAGTGCAAAAGATGGTCTCGTGCATGCGCATAAGTGCAAAAGGTGGATTTTGCACTTGTACACATGTGCGAACGAGATCACAGGACCGTTTCGACGGAATCTTTAAAAGAGTTCTATCAGAATAATCCCGTGATTGGTGATCCGCTCGTTCCGCTTCCGCATAATCCGCTCCATGGGACTGCACCCTCATTCCGCTCCGCATAATCCGCTCCAGGGGACATCAGCCTCAGGGTGCAGTCCCATGGAACGTATTACGCATAAGCAGAACGAGCGGAACACCAACACGAGATTATTCTGATAGAACTCTTTCAAAAATTCCGTCGAAACGGTCCCGTAATTTGTGATACGCTCGTTCCGCTTAGGCGTAATACGCTCTATGGGACTGCACCCTCAGAGTGGCTTTACATACGGTGTAAACGTAATTTGCGTCAACCAACCACATCATCTTTAACGTGCTCTGAATGTCCCTAAAATCGTCTTAGGGTACGGTCCCATGGAGCGGAATATGCGGAAGCGGAACGAGCGGATCACCAATCACAGGACCGTTTCGACGGAATCTTTGAAAGAGTTCTATCAGAATAATCCCGTGATTGGTGATCCGCTCGTTTCGCTTCTGCATAATCCGCTCCATGGGACCGCACCCTTAAGGGCCATCTACAATGGAATGTTTTAGCCGTAACAGCACTAAAACTACGGCAATGCTGTCTAAAATAAAAACGACGTAGCAATAACATACAAGCCGGCCATCAAAGAAAGGCGACCAAAAACTAATCCCGAATGCCCCAACGCTCATCGTAAGCACGCAATGAATTGGCTCAATGTCTGCTGTAGGCTGAAAACAGTAAAGCAATACGAAGTGGAGACATTTTCTACGACTACTGCTACGGCCTACGACTCTCCATTGTAGATGGCCCTTAATGGCTCTGGCAGCCAGCGCGATTTTGTCGCGCGTGACGTGCGATGTCCAATGGGTATACAGCTATGAGCGGAAAGACAGTCGCTCATTGAACATCGCGCGACAAAATCGCGCTGGTGTGCCAGAGCCCTTAGGGCACATAAAAGACGATGTGATTGGTTGACGCAAGTTAAGCTTACGCAAATACGTCACATGTAGGCCCGGTCTACAATAAGTAGTCGTTAGTCGTTGGTCGTAAGAAATTTAACCAATCATATTCGTTTATTCTTCTCTAAGATCAACTGTGATTGGCTAGATTTCTTACGACCAACGACTAATGACTTATCGTAGACCGAGCTTAAAACCACTCTCACTGAAGGCCACTTACACTAAACTCTAATTAACTTAATCGTTCATTATTTCATTGGAATTGATCAATCGCATTTGTTAGTTTTGCTTAATAACAAATACGATTGGTCAATTTCAATGGAATAATCAACTATTATATTTTTATGGTGCTTGGAAAACGGAATCAGAAAGGCGGATTGGACGGAAACCTAACCTAACCTAACGGGAAAGAAGAAGAAGAAAAAAGGTGGATCACCAATCACGGGAACCATTTCAACGGAATTTTTAAAAAGGTTCTATCAGAATGATCTTGTGATTGGCGATCTGCGTTTCCGATTTCGTTTTCAGAGCACCATGGGACAGCACCCTTATGCTTTATATGCGCTAAGGATGTTTAATCCTTTAATAAATATCATTGCACACACTTTTGCGTAACGCATAAGAAAACCAATCAATCAAACTCGTTTCTATTTCCTTCCCAGGATAGAAATTAAGAGCTCTGATTGGATAATTCTCTTAAGCGTTATGCAAAAGTCTATGCCCGGGGCCTAAAAATTAAATTTCGTAAGATTAAAAAATCATGCCTATTACAATGCAGTACGTCTTAAGCAAAATTAAACAGCAATTAATACGTTGTTATTCTTAATAAAAATGATTGCTATAAATAGATTATAGACTATATTAATATTTGATAACAGAATATTACAGACTTTGTGACTTGGAAAATGATTCGTGTTATTAAAACGGATCTCTTCTGTATTAACGTACTGATGCATTAATTATTGTAATATTATCTGATAAATATTACAATTCACTCATAAAATACACGTATTATGCAATAATTAATACAATCATTATGTAAGAAACTCATTTTAATAAAAAAAATTCCTACAATTTTTATGTTAAAGAAACATTAATAAAAAGTAAGCTTGTCAAAAGAAATATATTTTCACTAAATAACTTAACAAAATGTTAGTTGTGCTAAAATTTATCATGTGACATATTGTACCTGTAACTAGTGTAGGATTTCCTAACTTTACAGAACTTTTAATTTTATTGTCCACTTTATTGTCCTTTCCAAAATAAAAAGTAATGTTTATTCCAACATTGTATTCTAACATTTTATAATGCAAAATATATTTGTAATAGTAATATTTATAAGTTATAAGTGTTCTGCCTGAAAAAGAGGACATGTAAAAGTGAAAATCTTTTATTAACGAGCAAAGAATAATAAAGTTTCATTTGTCGCTTTAAGAAAAAACACGCATAATATCAAATTCTATAACAATGTCATAAAAACACTCTTGATAACACTCTATTTAGATGTATTATTTTCTACCAAGTGTAACATGTTACTTATGTTATATCATATAATTTGGGAGAAAAATGTCAAAAGTGAAAATGTTTTCTAGATGTTGAGCAATTAATATGTTTCAAATAGTATAAATTTGCTGACATTTTTAATTTTTATTAAATTATTATCCTGTGCTCATTAAAAAATGTTCTCACTTTTACATTTTTCATAGGCAAAAGGACACTTGTAACTATAGACATTATTATTACAAATATATTTTGAATAAAAAAACAATAAAAATCACTTTACTTCGCAGGACAATAAAACTTTAAGTCCTGCAATGTTAGAAAGTCTGCACCAATCCCACGTACAATATGTCATATGCCAAATAGCACCATCAACGTATTGTCATTTTCTTTCGTGAAGAATCATTCCTACGAACAGGCTTACTTATTATAATAAAGATGAGTTTATCATACATTGCAATACTAATGCATCCGATAGCACAGAAGAGACTCGTTTTATAAAATAAAAAATTTTTATAATGACAGTCTGTAAAACAATTTTCAAATATTAATATAGAAAATAATCAGAACATAATTATTTTTCATTATGGGAGATAACGTATTGATTATTACCAAATTGTGCTCAAGCATACTGCATGTGTGATAGAAATGACAGATTTTTTAACCTTACAAAATTTGACTTTTGAGGTTAATATTATATTTATCATTTTTTATGCATATGAGATCGATTAATCATGCAATATGCGTCTCACTTAGAATTTTAGCGTCAGCAACTTATATTACATTTAACAGAAAATAATGCTTCTGAACAGAGTTTAGTGCTAATAACACATAATGTGTTATGATGACATTATTACAGAATTTGGCATTATAAAAATGTTTCTTTTTAAAGCGACAATTAAACTCTATTACTACATGTTGAAAACTTTATCGAGTTGTATGATATACAATCTATCTCTTACGCATTAAAAATTATCGTACCGTAAACATAATATTAACCTTAAAAGTCGAATTTTGTAAGATTAAGAAATCTGTCATGCCTATCACACATGTAGTATGTCTTGAGCAGAATATTGCAATAATCACATCCCTTTTAACACGAAATGATTGTTACGAACAGATATTATAGATATTAATATTTGATAAGAGTATTACAAATACAAATTTTGACAATATGAAAATTTTTCAACTTTTTAAAACGAGTTTTTTGTGCATTAACGGATGCATTAGTTGTTGTTGCAATATTTTATAAACTTGTTACATTATTGTTTATTGACCCAATACATTTAACATATGCAATAATTAATGGAACCATTTTTACATAAGACTCATTTGAGCAAAAAAACTTTTGACAATTTTTGTGATGGCAAGGAAGCATGAATAAGAAATAAGCCTGTTAAAAGAAATAATTTTTCATTAAATAAAATGACAATAAGTTGATTAGGTTAAACTTTTGCATGTGTCATGTTCTACGTGTGATTTACGTAAATTTCTTAACTTTGCAGGACTTTTCACATTTTATTATCCTTTGTACAATAAGAAGCGATCTTTGCTCTAACATCGTTTCATAATGCAAAATTTATTTGTAATATTAACATTCGTAGTTATAAATATTCTTCTACCTGAAAGGACATGTGAAAGTGAAAACCATTTTTTAATGAGCAAAGAGTAATAATGTTGCAAACTTACAGTTACAAAGATTTAATTGTCGCTTTAAGAAAAAACATGTAGTGTCAAATTCTGTAATAGTGTCGTAAACACTCTATGTAACACTAATCTCTGTTCAGATGTACTATTTTCCATCAAATGTGACGTGTTGCTTATGCTAAAATTCTATACGAGACACATATTACACGAGTAATTGACATTATGTTAGAAGATTCCTTGTATCACATAATTAGGGTGAAAATATCAAAAGTAATAATGTTCTCTAGATGTTGAACAATTAATATATTTCTAATAGTATAAAATTTTTCACGTTTTTAATTTTTATCAAATTCTTAGTTTATGCTCATTAAAAAATTTTTTCATACAATAAAGTGTACACGAGTTTATTATATCCTACAATACTAATGCATCTGTTAGTGTAAAAGAGAACCGTTTTCATAAGATAAAAAAATTTTATTATGATAATATAGTACCGTTTTCAAATGTTAATATAGGTTATTAATTATTTCATAACAATCATTTTTAATGATGAGAGATAACCTATTGGTTACTACAAAATTTTGTTCCAGACATACTGCATGTGTGATAGAAATGACAGATTTTTTTAATTTTACAAAATTTGACTTGAAGTTAATATTATATTTATCGTACAATTTTTTATGCATCTGAGATCGATCAATTATGCAATACATGTCTCGCTTAAAATTTTAGCGTTAGCAACATATATTACATTTAACAAAAAATAATGCATCTGAACAAAGTTTAGTGTTAATAACACATAATGTGTTATGATGACATTATTACAGAATTTGGCACTATAAAAAAGTTTTTTCTTAAAGCGACAATTAAACTCTATTACTATATGTTGAAAACTTTATCGAGTTGTATGATAAACAATTGATTTCTTACGCATTAAAAATTGTACAGTAAACATAATATGTTTAAAAGTCGAATTTTGTAAAGTTAAGAAATTTGTAATACTGTTATCATTGTGTCAATAAACAATGTTGTTTATTGTGTCAATAAATAATAATGTAACTAGTTTATCAAATATTGCAACAACTAATGCATCCATTAATACACAAGAGACTCGTTTTAAAAAGTTGAAAAATTTTCAGTGTCAAAGTTTGTAATACTTAATTAACTAAATAATAAACTAAATTAAATAAAATGACAATAAGTTGATTGGGCTAAAATTTGGCATGTGACATGCTCTACGTGTGATTATTGTAGATTTCCTAATTTTGCTGGATTTTTCAGGTTTTATTTCCTTTGTAAAATAAAAAGCGAACTTTATTTTAACATTGTTTCATAATTTAAAATATATTTGTAATATTGTTTGTTGTTGTAGATTCTTCTGTCTGAAAAAAGGACATATAAATGTGAAAACCATTTTCTAATGAGCAAAAAGTATTAAAGTTTTAAACTCATAATAATAAAGTTTTCATTGTCGCTTTAAGAAGAAATGTACATAATGCCAAATTCTGTAATAGTGTCATAAAAATACTCTATGTAACTTTGAACTCTGTCTAGATATACTATTTTCCATCAAGTGTAACATGTTGCTTACATTAAAATTCTATGCAAGATACATTGCATTTTAATGAGTAATTGACATTATGATAAAGATTCTTAGGCCCGGTTCCACAACTCACGGTTAAATTAACTGGCCGATTATTCCATTGGAATTGATCAATCGTATTTGTTAATTTTGCTTAACGACAAATACGATTGGTCAATTCCAATGGAACAATCAGCCAGTTAATTTAACCGTGAGTTGTGGAACCGGGCCTTAGAGACTTGAAAACTTCTATATTCACATAATTTGAGTGAAAATGTCAAAAGTGGACATATTCACCAGATGTTAAGCAATTAATATATTTCAAAAATAAATTTGCTCACTTTTTAAATTTTTTATCAAATTATTACCCTGTACCTATTAAAAAATGGTTTTCACTTTTACATGTCTATTGTTTGTCATAGTAATATTTCTAACTGTAAATGTTAAGATTATATATTTTGCATCGAGTAAGTACAATTTTAAAAACTGCTTGAGTAAAAGTCACTTACTATTTAAAAGACAATAAACCCTTAAAAGTCTTGTAAAGTTAGGAAATCTATACCAGTCACACGTACGATATATCATATGCCAAATTTTAGCACAATCAACTAATTGTCATTTTATTTAATAAAAAATTATTTCTTTTAACAGGCTCAATTCTTATTAATGTTTCCTTATTATAACAAAAATTGCAGAAAGCTTTTTTATTAAAATGAGTCCCTTACATTAAAACGGTTGTATTAATTATTACATTTATAGTAAATATATTTGGTCAATAAGCAATAAAATAATGAGTTTATTACATAATACAAAACTTGTGCATCCGTTAGTACAGTAAAGACCAGTTTTAATAAGCTAAAGCATTTTTATAATGACAAAGTCTGTGATACTGTTATTAAATATTAACATATGCAATAATCTGTTTATAACTAAAAATTCTTTTCAAAAGGTATAACAACGTACTGATTATTGTAAAATTTTGTTCAAGACATTGCATGTGTGATGAGTAAGACAGATTTCTTAACAAAATTAGATTTTTAAGGTTAATGTTTTATTTATTGTACCCATGCCTTAGGCCCGGTCTACAATAGGTAGACCTTATAATAAGCCTTAAGCTCTAAGAAACTGACCAATTATAATTGAATGTGAGAAAAATAATCGAATATAATTGGTTAATTCTTTAAGACTTAAGGCCAAAGCACACACTTTTGCATAACGCATAACGTATGTACATAAGCAAATTGATTGGTCCATAAGCAAAGTGCATAAGAAATTCAACCAATCGAATTTCTTATGCAGTTATGTTATGCGTTATGCAAGAGTGTGTGCTTTTCGCTTTACTACACCTATTGTAGATCCGGTCTTAGGGCCCAGACTTTTGCATAACGCATAACATATGTACATAAGCAAATTGATTGGTCCATATGCAAAGTGCATAAGAAATTTAACCAATTGGATTTCTTATGCATTTATGTTATGCGTTGAGCCCATTCTACATTAATCGCAAGTCGCAAGTTGCGTTTTTTAGTAAGTAGAAAATAATAAAGTTTTGTATGTATGTCAAATTTTGCAATGTTGCAAATGAGCGGATCACCAATCATGGGATCATTCTGATAGAACTCTTTTAAATATTCCGTTGAAATGGTCCTGTGATTGGTGATCCGCTTCTTCCGCTTCTGCGTAATCCGCTCCATGGGACATCAGCCTTAGAAAATCTGTGATGTTCATTTTGACTTATTATATTTCGTCTCGCGCGAAATTTCAGCGTAAATGATGAAATGTCCTCAAAATAGCCAATATGTCTTGTAAAACTTTGGGGACGGTCCCCAATGTACCCAAAGAAAACGTGTCCCCAAAATGTACAATTCCAATAAAATTGTAATTTTGGGGACGTCCCCAAAACATACAATTGATATATAAAACTTTGAGGACAGTCCCCAAAAGAACCAGAAGTCTCCAAAACAGCCAATGCATATCAAAAATTGTCCCCGAAGGCTACAATTGACATATATATATATATATATATAAATATATATATATATATATATATATATATATATATATAAATAGATCAATTCTTTAATCTTGAAAAAGTTATAATAATAACAATAATAATAATAAGCAAATGTGTGCCGTTTAATTCTGCCATCGTTATTTATTTGTGACATTGACATCGCTCGATGGGTTTCTCGAGTACAGAAAGAAGAAAATGCGACAGGATTCAAAGCTTCAGAAACATGGGTAAAAGGACACAAAAAGGCACATGATATTGTATCTAGAAAAATAACAAAATTTGTTACAAAAAATTTGACTATCAAAACCTGATTCTCTCTCCAAAAAGGAGATGTTATTGATATTGTTGTCGCTTTTTCGAGATGCTAATTGATTGTCTCGCTATCTCGTTGTCAAGTGCGTTGTGACTTGTTTCACTTTGTATCATTTCCAACTATCACTTCGTGTCATTTCCAGCTATCAAACTATTAATTTTGATAGTTGATTTAAAAACTTTGTTAAAGAGAATCAGGAAAAAAGAAAAAAGAAGAGACGAGTATAGAAAAATATGTATTCTTTTTTATAAAAGCCGTAAGCGATTTTATCTTTGACCGCGATGCTGATTGGTTCTCTTGCTGTGCTTACTTCATATTGCGAGAGTAACTGTCATTGCAATTGAATTTTGACAGCTGTCAAATTTGTATAGAATGTATAGATGGTTATCTATATAATTATCGTTACAATTTATTTTTAAAAGGTAAAAAATAAATAATTAAATAGCGCGCGCCTGTAGTGTTTAGTTAGATGATAAATGCGATACATTTACGACAAATGTAAAATATTATATTAATGGAATGAAAAATATTTATAATTCGGATTAGAGTGGATTTCAGTTCAAATTTCATTCTAGTTGTAGTTTAGTTCAAAAGGGTACTTTAGCTCAAAAAGGTATAAAAAAGTAGTATAGATTATCAGCAACGTTATATCACGCATAGCTATACGATTCAACCGACTATTTCGGCTGATAGCGGACTATTATTACCTTTTTTTATTGTATTAAAAAAAGTAACAGGAACGTTTGGTCCAAAATAAAACATTATTCAACTTGCCTAATATCTTCGTCACGGCTTCAACATTAGGCAAATTAACATTAAATTATATATGCATGGATTTGGCTTTCAATGTTCTTTAATTTTTGTCCTTACAAAATTTTCAAAATTTTAAATAAGGGATGAAGG